>NC_060284.1:42296054-42398275 GCF_021613505.1 Equus quagga | reverse complement strand
ATAAAGCAGGGAAAGAGAAAAGGAAGCCAGGCTGGGGAAGCACACCTGATTTAACACACGTTCAAGCTGGGAGTCTTGGTTGTTACCTGGGACTGGCTAGTAAACCGAGATTGAGTTTTCATCTTACACTGACTATAGAATGTTCATTTCCTCCAAGTCAGCAGAAAAATCCAGGGACAGGCCAGAACCATCCCCACTAAGCAGCAAACTTAAAGGGACAGTTGGAGCCAAAAATGAAGTGGCTTTGATGATTCCACCCCTTAGTTCAATGTACTGGCCACACTTGTTCACCTTTTAAGAAATCTTATATGTAAATAGGAGCTTAATACATTCATTTTCTATACTTTTTCCCCACATGATATACTTTAGACATCCTTCTAAATCAGCCCTTATTTACTTCATTCTTTTTACTAGCTTCACAACAATTCATCCTATGGCTAAACCATCATTTACTTAATCATTTTCTACTGATAAACATTTAGCTTGTCTCCAGATGTTTTCATTATTTAAAACAATGCTAAAATGAACATCCTTAAAAACAGGTGCTGTTTATGCGTGTATGAGTCTGTCTATGGGAGAAATCCCCAGCGATAGAATGGACGGGTCAAAGGAATTTTGAGAGCTACTGTAAATCTGCCTTCCGAAGAGCGCGCACATCGTTCAACTGTATCTTTGCCAGCCTGGTACGTGACAAACGTTACCTCATTCTTTTAATTGGCATTCTTTTAAATGAGTGTTATTGTTTAATTTTATGAGTCATTTGTATTTCTTTGTCAGAGCACTGCCTGTATATGTTCTTTGTTCACTTTTCTATTGAACTTTTGCTTTTTATTTGGAGGAACTCTTTTTTTTTTAATTTAAAGATTGGCACCTAAGCTAACATCTGTTGCCAATCTTCTTCCTTCTCCTTCTCCTTTCCTTCCCCCTCCCCCTTCTCCCCAAAGCCCCCCAGTACATAGTTGTATATTTTAGTTGTGAGTGTCTCTGGTTGTGGCACGTGGGATGACGCCTCAGCACGGTCTGTGGCCATGTCCTCGGCCAGGATCTGAACCAGCGAAACCCTGGGCCACGGAAACAGAGGGCATGAACTTAACCACTCGGCCATGGGGCCGGGCCCCCGGAAGAACTCTTTATACATAAATAAATTAGCCCTGTCTTTATCTATTAAATAAATTAGAACTTTCTCAAACGTGATGCAAATATATTTTCTCAGTTTATTTATTTTATTCTCTTTATGGTACTTTTTTTTTTTTTGAGGAAGATTAGCCCTGAGCTAACATCTGCTGCCAATACTCCTCTTTTTGCTGAGGAAGACTGGCCCTGAGCTAACATCTGTGTCCATCTTCCTCTACTTTATATGTGGGATGCCTGCCACAGCATGGCTTGCCCAGTGGTGCATAGGTACGCACCTGGGATCCAAACCTGCGAACCCCTGGCTGCTGAAGTGGAACGTGCAATCTTAACTGCTACGCCACCGGGCCAGGCCCTCTTTATGATACTTCTGTCTACAGTGTTTTAAATTTATATGTGGTTAATAATCAGTCTTTTTTTCTTAATGAGTTCTGGCTTTGGTGTCTTGCTTAAGCAAACAAGGCTTTTTAACCCAAGATTTCATTTTTAAAAATCACATGTTTTCTTCTAATACTTTGTGATTTATTTTTTACATTTTAATCTTTGACCTCCACGGAATTAATTTTTTTAAAACAATGCATGTGGATCCAGCTTTTTTCCCCCAAAGTTAGCTTCATGCTTCAATACTATTTATTAAAAAATAAATAATTATTTTTACGCCTTTTCCCTACTGATTTGTTTTTTTTATTGCAGTAACATTGGATTATAACATTTTATAGCTTTCAGATGTACATCGTAATATATTTTGAATTGTGTGTAGATTACATCATGTTCACCACCCAAAACTAATTATAATCCATCACCACACATGTGAGCCTAATCACCCCTTTTGCCCTCCCCCCTCCTCCCTTCCCCTATGGTAACCACCAATCCAATCTCTGTTGCTATGTGTTTGTTTGTCATTGTTTTTACCTTCTACTTATGAGTGATATTATGTGGTGTTTGACTTTCTCCCTCTGACATTTCACTTAGCACAATACCCTCAAGGTCCATCCATGTTGTCAAAATGGCCAGATTTCATCGTTTCTTATGGCTGAGTAGTATTCCATTATGTATATATACCACATCTTCTTTATCCATTCGTCCCTTGATGGGCACCTAGGTTGCTTCCAAGTCTTGGCTATTGTGAATAATGCTGCAATGAACATAGGGGTGCAAGTATCTTTACGCATTCATGTTTTCAAGTTCTTTGGATAAATACCCAGTAGTGGAATAGCTGGATCATATTCCCTACTGATTTGAAAAGCCACTTTCAGGTGGAAAACTTATTTGGGTGAGTTTCTTTATTCTCTGTGCCCATATTCTGTTCATTGATTATCTGTGTGTTTTAACATTGTTGTACATTTCATATACACTTTTGTTTCTGCTTTTAAAAATATGTAACATTATATTATAACCTATATATTTCCTGAGAACATTTTCTTTTGCATGGGTCCGTATCAAAAGGGGACCTCCCAGATGAGTTAGATGTGAATTATAGCCCCCAAATAATTCAGTAAAACAAATTGTTAAATGGAGTCTTTTTGTGTGGTGACAGAATCATAGAATATTAAAGCTAAAGTTCATCAGGCCATGTTGTAGATGAGGACAGGGTGCACCAAAAGCAGGAGTTTTAAATTTGGAGTCATTGATACTGAGTTGACCTTTCATATACTAATTGATCAACAGGTTAACCTAGTCCTTGAAGCCAAATCCGGATCAAGAGAGGATCAGGACGGAGAAGGATGCAACTTGGATCCTGAGAGCAGGGCAGGATGGAGAAGGATGCTTGGCTTTCCCTTTGGTGCCATCAGAGAAAGAAGCTTCATAATTTCCATATTTTCTTTAACAGTCATGTACTGCTTTTGTGATCAGAAAGAAAGCACAATAAATGTCACTTTTTAAAGTGTTTGGATGTGCCCTGGAAAAAGATAACGCTTAAAAATTTATCTGTGAATTAGAGAAGAACTTGGGCTCAGTTTTTTTGTTGTTGTTGTATTTTATTTTTACATATAAAAAGCTGTACATCATTAATGTGTACAACTTGATGAGTTTGGAGATAAGTATACATTTGTGAAACCATCACCTCCAAAAGTTCCCTCTAGCCCTCTTATTATTATTATTATTTTGTGATAAGAACACTTAGCATAAGATCTACTCTTTTAAAAAAATTTTAAGAATACAATATTGTAAGCTATAGGATATACTGTACAGTAGGTCTCTAGGACTTATTCATCTTGTGTAACAGAAACTTTGTACACTTGACTAATACCGCCTTGTTTCCCCTTCCCCTCGGCGCCCTGACAACCACCATTCCAGTCTCTGTTTCTATGAATTTGACTATTTTAGGTTCATCATATAAGTGGTATCATGTAGTATTTGTGCTTCTGTGTCTGGCTTATTTCACTTAGTATAGTGTCCTTCAGGTTCATCTATATTGTTACAACTGGCAAGGTTTCTTTCTTTTTTAAGGTTAAATAATATTCTGTTGTATGTATATACCAAGTTCTCTTTACCCATTCATCTGTTTGTAGACATTTAGGTTGCTTCCATGTCTTGGTTATTTTGAATAACGCTGCGATGAATATGGGAGTGCAGATATCCTTCAGGATCCTGATTTCAATTCCTTTGGCTATATACCCAGAAGAGGAATTGCTGGATCATGTCATAGTCCTATTTTTAATGTTTTGAGGAACCCCTGTACTGTCTTCCATAGTGGCTGCACCAATTTGCTTTCCCACCCACAGGGTACAAGGGTTCCATTTTCTCCATATCTTCATAAATATTTGTTATCTTTCGGTTTTTGTGATAAAAGTCATCTTAAGTGTGAGCTGATGACTCATGGTGGTTTTGATTTGCATTTCTGTGATGGCGAGTAACTTATTCCCCTGATACATGAGCACCTTTTCATATATCTGTTGGCCTTTTATATGTCTTCTTTGAAGAAATGCCTACTCAATTCCTTGGCCCATTTTTTAATCGATTATTTGTTTTTCTGCTATTGAATTGTAGCAGTTCTTTACATATTTTGGATATTGACCTTTTATCCAATATATGGTTTGGAAATATTTTCTCTCATTCCATAGTTTGCGTTTTCATTTTGTTATTGTTTCCTTTGGTGGGAAGAGACTTTTCAGTTGGAGATAATTCCATTTGTCTATTTTTGTTTTGTTGTTTTTGATGTCATATACAAGAAATTATTGCTGAGACTAATGTCATGAAGATTTCCCCTATGTTTTCTTCTAGATGTTTTACAGTTTCAGATCTTACATTTAAGCCTTTTATCATTTTTAGTTGATTTTTATGTGTGGTGCAAAATAAGGATCTAATTTCATTCTTCTGCATGTGAATATCCAGTATTCCCAACACCATTTATTGAAGAGACTGTCCTTTCCCCGTTGTATATTATTGGTACCCTTGACAAAGAACAGCAGACCACATATATGTGTGGATTTATTCCTGGGCTCTCTACTGTGTTCCGTTTGTCTATATGCCTATTTTTGTGACAATAATATACTGCTTTGATTACTGTGGTTTTGTAACATAGTTTGAAATCAGGAAATGTGGTGCCTCCAGCTTTGTTCTTCTGCTCAAAATTGTTTTGGCTATTCAGGGTCTTTTGTGACTCCATATGAATTTTAGGGTTGTTTTCTCTATTTCTATTAAAAAATGTCATTGGTATTTTGATAGGGATTGCATTGAATCTGTAGATTGCTTTGGGTAGTATGGACTTTTTAACAATGTTAATTCTTCCAATCCATGAACATGATGTCTTTCCTACCTAACTGCCCTGGCTAGGACTTCCAGTACCATGTTGAAATGAAGTGTTAAAAGCAGGCATCCTTACCTTGTTCCAGATCTTAAAGGAAAAGCTTTCAGTTTTTCACCATTGAGTATGATGTTAGCTAGGGGTTTTTCATATGTGGCCTTTATTATATTGAGATAAGTTTCTTCTATACCTAATTTGCTGAGAGGTTTTTGTTTGATATCATGAAAGAGCACTGACTTTTGTCAAATGCTTTTTCTGCATCTATTGAAATGATCATGTGATTTTTATCTTTCACTTTCTTAATGTGGTATATCAAATTGATTGATTTTCATGCATTGAACCATCCTTGTATTCCAGAGAGAAATCCTAGTTGATCATGGTGTATGATCTGTTTAATGTGCTACTGAATTCAGTTTGCTTATATTTTGTTGAGGATTTTTGCATCTATGTTCATCAGGGATATTGGCCTCTAGTTTTCTTTTCTTGTGGTTCTTGGTCTGGCTTTGGTATCAGAGTGCTGCTGACTCATAAAAGAAATTTGGACGTGTTCCCTCTTCTATTTTTAAGGAGAAGTTAAGAAGGATTGGTGTTAATTCTTAAAGGTTTGGTAAAATTCACCTGTGAAGCCATCTGGTTCTGGGCTTTTGTTGTTGTTGTTGGAAGGCTTTTGATTATTGATTCAATCTTCCTATTTGTTACTGGTCTGTTCAGGCTTTCTATTTCTTTTTGATTTAATTTTGGTAGGTTGTACATTTCTAGAAATTTTTATCCATTTATTCCAGATTGTCTAATTTTTTGGTGTGTAATTGTCCCTTATGATCTTTTTTATTTCTGCGACATTGGTTGTAATGTTTCCTCTTCTATTTCTGATTTTATTTATTTGAGTCTTCTTTTTTCTATTAGTCTAGCTAAGAGTGTGTTGATTTTGTTTACCTTTTCAAAGAACCAACTCAATTTCATCAATTTCTGTTGCTTTGCTTTTCTCTATTTCATTTATTTCTGCTCTAATCTTTATTATTTCTTTCCTTCTGCTAACTTTGGGTTTAGTTTATTCTTTTCCTAGCTCCTTGAGGTGCAATATTAGGTTGTTTATTTAAGATCTTATTTTTAATTTAGGCATTTATCACTATAAACTTCCCTCTTAGTACTGCTTTTGCTGCATCCCATCAGTTTTGGCATGTTATGTTTTAATTTTCATTTGTCTCAAAATATTTTCTAGTTTTGCCTTTGATTTCTTCTTTGATCCAGTAGTTGTTCAAGAATATGTCGTTTGATTTCCATGTATTTGTGAATTTTAAAATTTTCCATTTATTATTGACTTCTATTTTCATTACACTGTGGTCAGAAAAGATACTTGAGGTGAATTTGATCTTCTTAAATTTGTTAAGACTTGTTTTGCGACCTAGCATGTGATCTATCCTAGAGAATGTTCTACATACATGTGAGAAGTATACGTATTCTATTGCCATTGAGTGGAATGTTCTGTGTATGTCTATCAAGTCTAAATGGTCTATAATGTAGTTCAATGCTATGTCCTTATTGATTTTCTGTCTATATGATCTGTCCTTTATTGTAAGGGGGATGTTGAAGTTTCCTACTATTATTGCATTGCTGTCTATTTCTCCCTCAGATCTAACAATGTTTGCTTTATATATTTAGGTGCTCTGTTGTTGGGTGCATACCCATTCATAATTGTTATATCTTCCTGTTGAATTGACCCTTTTATCATTATGTGCTGACCTTCTTTGTCTCTTGTGACAGTTTTTGACTTAAAGTCTACTTTGTCTGATATAAGTATAGCCGCCCCTGCTCTCTTTTGGTTACCATTTTCATAGAATATCTTTTCTATCCCTTCAGTTTCGGCCTATGTGTGTCCTTAAATCTAAAGTGAGTCTCTTGTAGACAACATATAGCTGAATCTTGTTTTTTTAATCCATCCAGCCACTCTATGACTTTTGTCTGATGAGTTTAATACATTTACATTTAAAGTAATTATTGACAGATAAGGACTTACTATTGCCATTTTGGTATTTATTTTCTGTCTGTTTTTTAGTTCTTTTGTTTCTCTCTTCCTCTCTTGCTGTCTTTGTGATTTGATGATTTTTTTCTGTAGTAATATACTCTGATGCTTTTTTCTTTATCTTTTTTGTATGTACTATAGGTTTTTTCTTTGTGGTTACCATGAGGTTTCCATAAGACTTATAACAGTCTACTTTGAGCTGATAACTTAACTTCAATCACATATGAAAACTCTATACTTTAACTCCCCTCACACTTTAAGTTACTGATATCAGAATTCAATTCTTTTTTTTTTTTTGCTGAGGAAGGTTAGCCCTGATCTAACATCTGTGCCAGTCTTCATCCACTTTATATGTGGGTTGCTGACACAGCATGGCTGACAAGCGGTGTAGGTCCACACCTGAGATCTGAACCCATGAACCAGGCTGCCAAAGTGGAGCATGCAGAACTTAACTGCTACACCATGGGAATTTACTTCTTTTCATATTGTGTACCCATTAACCAATTTTTGTAGTTACAATCATTCTTAATACTTTTGTCTTTTAACTTTTACTCTATGGTAAAAGTGATTTACACAACACCCTTACAGTATTACATTATTCTGTATTTGTATATACAGTCATGTTCAATATAACAATATCTCAGTCAGTGATAGACCACATATATGACACTGGTCCTATAAGACTTGTGCCATATAGCCTAGGTGTGTAGTAGGCTATACCATCTAGGTTTGTGTAAGTATACTCTATGATGTTCACACAAGAACAAAATTGCCTAACAATGCACTTCTCAGAATGTATCCCTGTCAGTAAGTGATGCATGACTGAATATTTACCTTTACCTGTGAAGTTTTTACTTTCATATGTTTTCATATTGCTGTTTAGCATCCTTTCATTTCAACTTGAAGAATTCTCTTTAGTATTTCTTGTAAGGCAGGTGTAATGGTGACACATTTTCTCAGTTTTTGTTTATCTGTGAAAGTCTTTATCGCTCCTTCATTTTTGAAGGAGAGTTTTGCCAGGTATAGTATTCTTGTTTAGCAGGATTTTTTCTTTCAACATTTTTAATATATTACCTCTCCTTTATCCTGGCTGGCAAGGTTTCTGCTAAGAAATCTGCTGATAGCCTTATGGGGGTTCTCTTGTATGTGATGAGCCATTTTTCTCTTGCTCCTTTCAAAATTCCCTCTTTGTCTTTGACTTTTGACAATTTAATTATAATGTATCTTCTGAGTGGGTATTTACATATGACCTGTCTTGAGCTCACTAATTTTTTCTTCTGCTTGATCAAATCTGCTATTGTATCTCTGTATTAAATTTTTCAGTTCAGTCGTTGTGTTCTTCAGCTCTAGAATTTCTGTTTGTTTGTTTTTAATGGTTTCTATCTCTTTGTTGAACTTCATGACTCAGTCATGTTTTTTAACATTTAGCGTGGAACTCAATCTGTCAAAATTTCATTCATACCTATTCTGACTCTCAAGGGCTCCAGAAGCCTACAGCACCTGGGTCAGTATGCAAATCACTCTGTTCAGCCCACTGAAAGGGGGCCAAGTAAATGATGTGGAAAGCCTTAATTTTCTTCTGGTTCTTCAGTGAGGTTCACAAAATATAGCACAGGTTAATATTATGTATAATATTGATACTATGTACACAGATATGCTCATTCTCCTTGCACATTAAAAAGACTTAGGAAAGCATTTTTGTTTGTTTGTTTAGGAGAAAGCTAATATGGAGATTTGAGGATTTATATAGAAAATCAGTGGTTTTTTGGGAGGGATAAATATAAAGCTATGTACTTTTTGAAATTAGGATAGGTCAATGGTTTCCAAATAGTGGTTGTTGGACCAGTGCTGAACTAACTGCAGTCAGAGGTAGGTATCCTGGGACAAGCTAAAGTTTGAGTTTATTCCAAGATAATCACATTTTCTGAGTTAGATCTTGGTAAAGTGAGGGGCTTACTATAATGCTCAGAATTAGATTTCAATAGTTTCAGTAGGAAAGATCTTCTAGGACCTTTTCAGTAGCTTATAATTAGTTTAATAAACTAGATTAGGCGATGAGATCTTATGGAAATTTTCCAGCACTTATGAAAGGTTTTCTGTCACAGGGCAACCAAGGTAGAAAAATAACTAACCATGTCGTCATTGAATATATGTGCCTCCATATTTCCCAGGCTGAAGTCCAAACCCAACATAATGTCTGAATTTGCAACTTTTAGTAACTAATTTTATTAGGATCCTTGACTTGTAAACAGTAAGAAATGGAAGTTATTCCAGGGATTATCGTCTCCAACAACTTTTGTCCTGAGCTCTGTAGAGTCTGAGTTCCTTGGATCCCCACTAAAGGGAGCCTCATGGGAAGAGATGGTTCCAGGAACCCAGACGAGTTCAACTGAAACAATTTCATTTCCACGTTGGTACACATGGAGCTTCTCTAAACTTTCACTTGACTAAAGTGTTCTGAAACATTAAAAATAACAACAAAAATTTTGAAAATTACCTATCAACTTTAATTTCCTCACTTTAGAGAAGAGAAAAATCATGGCCCAGAAATGTTTAATTACAGGTCCAAGATCCCACATCTAGTGAGAGACAGAACCTGAAATTAAACCCCAGCCTCCTTTGGTATTCTCTGGTATTTCCATAAGATCTCATCACCTAATCTATTTGTTTGACTAATACTTTATTCATTTGAACTGAGGTCTTTCCATCTTATCGTATCCCCTGCCCTGCTGTAAAAGATAACACCAGCATTTCATGAGGTTGCCTAGGAATGCACATTAGCTTGCATTTCTTTGCAGGTGTCCATCTCAGTATTTTAATCAGATGACCAGGCCCACTGATAGCATCCCAAAGAAAGTAATTAAGGATTTATCTCCTCTTTCCTGACATTGTGCCTTATGATGTTGGTAGAAGAAGAGATGTATCTTTTCTCTCCCTTCATTTTAATTCTAGAAAATGATAAACTTGTCTTCAAGACTAAAAGGAGAAACTTAGTCAATCATATTTTCGTTTTCATTATCAGGATCATGACAATTGTTTGCAGACTTTCTTCTTAAACAAGCTCCTCCCAGGCTGAAGCTGTGGATTCTATTCCAAGCAAGGTCTTCTGCTCCCTTGTTACATTGTCTATTCCTTCCTAAAGCCCCAATTGGAGACGTCCCTTACTAGACTCATGCTCTTTGACAATCACAAGAGACATTAATAGGTTCTAAACTCATTGTTCCACTGTGGAAGAGGAAGAAAATTATAGGTGGAGAGCTTGGGGCCTGGGGAGGGAGTGAGGCTTTCAATCACTCAGCAGCCGACAAGTCCAGTGAACTTTATGGAACATATATGCTTTGCAATGAACCGGCAGGAGCTTATAGGGGATGCATTTGATCTGCCTCAAGGAACTTGTCCTCTACTTAGGGAGGCAAATATGTAAATACAACTAAAAGTAATACTATAGGGAATGAAGTATGTGCTAAACAGAGCATCAACCTTTAAAGTGTATGAAAAGGAATCAATTCAAAATATATTAATGGAGTGTTTGTGTCAGCTACATTATAAATATAAATATGATTTGTTTCCAGCTTTCTAATAGCTTATATCCTTAGTGGTGGCGACAAATGCATAAACAAATTGTTCCTTTTTACTCAAAACTGGAAGTTTGGGGAAAAAGTTATAATTATAGCAAATGTATGTTGCACAAAAACCCTAAGAATATGAAAGTATATAAAGCAGAAAATGAAAGTACCTACTCCTTTTTTAAAGGAACCACTGATAATGGTTTAGTGTATATCATTCCTAACTCTCTTCTCCCTCTCTTTCTCTCACTCTGTCTTTCCACACACACAAGTGCCCACACACACACTCAACAGTTTATGATAAAGCACCTATTTACATGCCCTTTTCAGTGGCTACAATCCCCACCGTAAGATATTTTAGTTGTTTCTAAATTATTCGATTACATACAATACTGCAATGAGATGAGTTTGTATAAAACAGCATGCATTTGCTATTTCTTTACTAATCTTTGAAATGTCTGTCAGTTTATACTCCCTCCAACAGTATATACAGTGTGCCTATTACCCCTATTCTAACAAATAATAGGTATTATCAGTCTTTTATATCTTTTATATTAAGCAATGATGACTTCTTATTTTGATTTACATTAAAATTAAAGGTTGAGCAATTAGTTTTTCATGTATTTATTGGCCTATACTATTTCTTCTCTGAGTTGCTTGCCCATCCCCATTCGATCATCCATCTTTTTTGGTATTGCTTTTTAGGAGTTCTCCCTGTATTATATCAATTAATCTTTTCTCTCTCTTAGTTATTTTAATTTTTTCCCATCATATTGTGTTTATATTGTCTTTGTGCAATTAAAAAAGATTTTATGGAATCTGATGTGTCAATATTCATTTACAGCTTCATCTAACCTGGGAAAGAGGACATAATTGAGAAGAGCTATGTATGATGTAGGATGAAGAAGCAGAGAATTAAACACAAACAGCCCAGCAGTCCAAATGGAATGGAAGACAGTGGCGAATGGAAGGACTGTGGTGTCCTGGCAGGGATCAGGCTGGCTTCCTCCAGAAGGCCAGATTTGAGATAAGATGAGAAGGAGGGTCTGGGCATTTCAAGGACGCAGAAGAAGAGTCGGAAACAACCACTGCAGCCAGACCTCAGCACAGTCTCAGGGGTGGGCACTGGGACCAAGTGCAGCTGATGAGAGCTTAGGAGCATCTTGGGAACTGAGAATCGCCAGATGGGTGGGAGTGTGAGGATGCCCACTTCTTGGTTTACAAGGCCAGCCCAGGATCACCTTGATTTACAGGGGCCTAGGAAGGCACGATCTAGCTCTGCTCCAGACCCCAGGGAAGACCTGAATCCCTAAAGGTGGGAAAACGGTACTTACTAACCCAAGGTCTGGTCAGAAATAGACTTTAGGGATTTGCTTGAGGAGAAAATTCAGAACTCAGTTTTGCCACAAGAGAAAATAAAAATGAAGGATGGCTTTATATTATTCCGTGAGGAAACCGAGGCGCTGTCACTGGTCCAGACGGAATCCTGGCTGCAGGCCCCTGCAACGCTTCTCCACCACCCCAACCTAGACTCAGGGACAGAGCCTCCGCACCCGGAGGCCGGGGAAGTAGCGCCCTCTAGTGGTGGTTGGTAGGCGGCTCAACACCTGGTGGGCGGTAGGCTTGCAGGCTGGGAAGGTACTGTTTCCTCCAACCTCTCAGTCTCTTCTTGAAATTGGTATTGTCTCTGAAAAGTTGGGAGGATGAGAAGGGAGAGGGAAATGAGTCCATGACCTGGCTCACGTCCTCCAAAAAAAGAGGAGGGAGCAGAAGGAGCACACTAAGGCAGGTGGAAGGAGAAAATGCAGAAAAAGGAGAAAAAATGTTCTGTTCTAAATATGGCAAATGGATTTTTCCTGCTTGCCCCAACACGCAGTCATTCCTGAGGCTTGGCACCTCCCCACCTTGCTTTCTGGGGCCTGGTTCAGGCCTAAACTTGGTGTCACAGAAAGGGGCTTTTGATAATGTGCCTCAAGGCCGAGGAAGAGACAGGCTCTTCCAGCATATGTCAGCCTGGGGACACGTGGGATGGCGCTAAGAGAGGCCCATCTATGAAACAAGGAGGTTAAATGAGGCCAAGTGTCCATCAGGAAAAGAGGAAAAAGCAGGTTCGGAGAGAGGTATTTCTCGGGGTGAGGCACCCAGAGAACCTACATAGAAAGACCCAGACCCCAAAAAACCAGGAAGGAAGAAAACAAACCGAAGGAGACACCCAAATATCTACCTTGTCTGAGGACCCCTTTTGTGTGAGAAGTTACTATCAAACCTGAACTAAAAATCTTGTGTACATTCTTCTGAGCTTTGTGCGTGAGACTGGACTATAGTAGTTTAAGAATGGACTGTAACCCTTCTCCCTTCCAGGGGAATGTGTGGTCAAGACTGTCTCTTGCTCCCCGTCATATCTTCAGGACTTGTGCTTCAAACAAAATAAAGTCTCAGTAAGTCATTGTTAAATAAACAAGGGTAACAATAAATGAAGAGGTCATTCATCTGTGCCTTTCCCCTGTACACAGTACATCCATTGTTGGGAGTTCGTTGTTGATAAGTGGATGAATGAGTGAGTGACCTTTTGGGAGCCCAGATTTGGTGGTTGCTGGGCTGGCGGTGAGCTGTTACATAAAAGCTTGCCTGGGTTGAACCACCGGGGGAAACTTTGCTCAAATACAGGATGTGGGCTGAGAGCTTCTCACCTTCCTATTTTTGAAAGTGGGGGTTAGACCCTGAAAGTGCCTCTGATTTGCTAGTGGGGCCTCCACAGGGGCTGCTGGGTCTGCAGAATTGAGAGTTGGGGGAGGAAGGAGGACACAGAGGATGTAAGCAGCAGCCAGAGACGAGAAGGAAGCCGTTGTCAGGGGCTCATGCTGTAGAAGATGGGGCCAGAATCCTGGAGGGGCCTGAGACACATCATCTATCCATGGCCCTGCCCCAACTCGTCACAGACAGAGGCCGAGGAAGGTCGTTTTAGAAGGAGGATAATAAGATTACCTTCCCTGCAGGATTGTTTGTGGGGATAAAATGTGATCACGCATGTGGAGCACCTAGCATAGTGCCTGGATCAGAATGTACGTTCAATAAATATCTAGTATTATTTTCTAAAACCTTCTAGATGTTCAGTTCAATTTTCTGCCACATTGGTAAAGAAGGGAGGTGGAGAGTGTGAGGAGCCAAAACCTGTGGTGTCAGGGCAACCTTCCTGTGGAGTCATCACTGCCTGACCTTGAGGCCCTGGCTTCAGGGAACCTGGGCTGTACGTAGCTGCCAGAGCCCCGTGGTGGTTGCCTATGTCCAGGTCAGTTCTTGGGCACAAGTCATTCATCAGGAATTAACGCCTGTGAAAGAAAGGGAGCTGGGGCAGGACTGGGCCGGAGGAGAAGCTGAGTCACCATGCAGCCATGACAGAGCTCTGAGGATGGGCCAGGAGCTCCAGAACAAGTGGTGTCCATCAGAGTTGTCCTGCTTCAGACTCAAATGCCTGGAATTTTATACTCCCAGCTCATTTCATCCCCAGATGTGGGCTACCCTGGTAAGGCATGACCTTGGGAAAGGGGGATGTCTGCATCTGAGGCAGACCCAGAGAAAGCCTGCAGCAGGAGGCTGCCTACCAATGCACCCCTTCAGCTGGGCAGCAGGTCCCTAGAATGAGTGCTTCTGGAGAAAAGAGGCCTTTTATTTGTGACCCTCAGCCCCTCATGACCTGACACACAGAGGCAGATGTACATTAACTATTTTTTTATGAACCCCATTTATTTAAGAGTTGCTGTTCACAACACAATTTCACAGACATGGTCTCATCTAGTTGCGTGTTGGTGTGAGGGGTCTTTAGGGCAAATCTGAAGCAGACGTCAAAGTTGGGAAATCCGAACGCTCATCCCACTGGCTCATGATGGAGTGAGTGGGTTTCAGTCCTTCTAAATGGTCTGATATACTTGGGCCTGAAAGACCTTTCCCAGTTAGTCTGAAAGAGGGTATGGGGGAGATATGGGGGCAGGGGGAGGTGCTGGCTGAAGAAGTCATTATTCCAAGTGTTAGAAGGCAGGAACTAAGCAGGGAGGGAACTCAGGGGAGCTAAACTGGGGGAAAAAATTATATGACTTGAGCATAAAGAACAGCCTGAGAACACAAAGCACCTGGACACTACTCCAGGTCCAACTACAGCTTTGTATTAAGCAAATTATTTCCCCACTCTGAGTTTCAGTTCCTCCACCACCTGCCAATGTACTCACGCTCAACTTCACATGCTAGTAACCAGCATGGAGGCTGAAATGCACTACGAGTTTAAGAAGTATTTGTAGCCACTTCCAGTTATGACTGAGTAACCCTCATCCCATAGACTAGAAAACTAGGTTGAATACCCGAAACCATTGTTTTCAGACAGTGGGCAACATGTGGTGTAGGACTGTGAACCTGAGAGAATGAAAACAAATGAGGTGAGCCTACTGCTACCCCAGATTCCTGCCTTGGGACAATTTCCAGGCTGCAACACAAGGAAAGGAGACTTATGAAGAGCATGGTGGTCTCACTGAGCTGAGGAGACAAAGATTGGAGTTGGAAGAGGCTGAGATGTATGGAAACTGTGCACTAGAATACCAGAGATAAAGGAGCAATACAGAAAAAGAGCTTTGGAAATCTGCATGGGGTTCCCTTGGATCTTCAGCTGAATGCGAAGCAGTGTGTACATAGGATGAAACTAGAAGAATGGGTAAAGAACCAAGGAAAAACACCATCAGAGAGCCGAAAGTTGTACAAACACTAGAGCTTGCACAGGGCTGGGCGATATTTGATGTAAGACTGGCCAGAGTGGAAAGTCTTGGTTGAGAAGCTAGAAAATTAAATTGTTCAATCCTTAGTAAAGGGTTCACTGGTCCTAAAGACAACTCTAGAGCTTTCTGAACAAAGCTTAAACACAAGCTTCAAAATGCCCTAGTCATGGGACGGCCCAGTGGCGCAGCGGTTAAGTTTGCACGTTCCGCTTCTCAGCTGCCTGGGGTTTGCCAGTTCGGATCCCGGGTATGGACATGGCACCGCTTGGCAAGCCATGCTGTGGTAGGCATCCCACATATAAAGTAGAGGAAGATGGGCATGGATGTTAGCTCAGGGCCAGTCTTCCTCAGCAAAAAGAGGAGGATTGGCAGTAGTTAGCTCAGGCTAATCTTCCTCAAAAAAAAAAAAAAAAAAAGCCCTAGTCAATCTGCAAGTAAATTAAATTGCCTACCAATAAATCTAAATATTCAGTGACATAACAGTTATGATGTTCAGCATCCAATAAAAAATTAGTAGATACACCAAAACACAAGAAACGTGACTCACAACCAAGGAGAAAAATGTGTCAATAGAAACAGACTTAGAAATGACAGGGATCAACAGAAGAGACTTAAAGCAGCTATTACAAATATGTTCAAGGATTTAAAGGGAAATGAATGTAATGAAGAGAGAAATAGAAACCATGAAAAAAATGAAACCTCACTAGCTGAAAAATACAATATTCAAAATGAAAAATTCACTGGATGGGCATAAAAGTAGATTAGATCCTGAAGAGGAAAATATCAGCACACTTGAAGGCAGAGTAAAAGAAACTATCTAAAACAAAAAATAGAAAAACAGGAGCTAAATCATGCAAGTAGCCTGCAGGTCATTTTAGGGACTATGGCTTCTACTCTGAGTAACAGGGACACCAAAGGAAGGTTTTGATGAGTGAAATGATACCATCTGCCTTACATTTTAATGGAATCACTCTGGCTGCTGTGTTGAGAGTAGACTGAAGAGGTGAAAGATAGACACAGGTAGCCTGTTAAGAGAATACTACAGCATTCCGGGGCTTAAACCAGGTTAATAGCAGCAGGGACAATGAGAAGTGGTTGAAATCTGGGATATATTTTGATGGCAGGGCAGACAGGATTTTTTCATGCACTGGATTTGGAATCAAGAGCGATGTCAAGATGTATATACTGAGCCATTAACCGTTTCTTAAGAACTATGTATCAGTTAGGACTGTTTTTAGGTATATATAACAGAAAACCCAACAACATAAACAAATGGAGGCTTGTTTGTTTCACATGCCTTGTTAGACCAAGGATGGCCAGGTACTCAGGGTTACCATCAGTATCCCGCGCTCTTGCTATCTTTTTATTAAACCATACTCTAAAAAAATTATTTTATTGAGATTACATTGGTTTATAACATTGTGTAGATTTCAGGTGTACATTATTATATTTCAGCTTCTGTATAGACTGCATCATGTTCACCACCGAAAGTCTAGTTTCTATCCATCACCGTACATATGTGCCCCTTTACCCCTTTTGCCCTTCCCCATCCCCTTCTCCTCTGGTAACCACCAATCTGTTCTCCTTACCTATGTGTTTGTTTGTTTGCTTATCTTCCACATATGAGTGAAATCATACAGTATTTGTCTTTGTCTGATTTATTTCACTTAGAATAAAACGCTCAAGATCCATCCATGTTGTTGCAAATGGCAGTATTTTGCATTTTTAATGGCTGAGTAGCATTCCATTATATATATACCAAATCTTCTTTATCCACTCATTTGTTGATGGGCACTTGGGTTGCTTCCAAGTCTTGGCTATTGTGAATAATGCTGCAATGAACATAGGGGTGCATATATCTTTTTGAATAATTGTTTTCATGTTCTTTGGATAAATACCCAGAAGTAGAATAGCTGGATCATATGATAAACCATACTTTAAGAGATTGTATCTTTGTGCCTTTTCTTGTACCTCATGGTCCCAAGATGGCTGCTGTACTTCCAGGCACAATGTCAATATTCCAGAAAAGAAGAAATGGCAACGGGACAAAAGCGTCCCTGCCAGTTGAGTTTGTCCCTTTTTACCCAAGATAGCAAAAGCTTTCCTGGAAGCCACATCCAGCAAACTTCCCCTTATATCTCATCGGGTCACGTAGCCTACCTTAAGAGAATGAGATTACTATATGTTCTCTAGGCGAATCACAATTCATTCCTTATGGCCAGAGTAGGGGGTCTTCTCTCCCTAAAGTCAAAAGATTTCTACTAGTAGCTGAACAAATTGAGGTTCTATTAGCAGAGTAGAAGGGACATGCTGCAGGAAGAATGTTGGGTCGGTAAAGGATCATTTCTACCATTGATTGCTCCTTGCAATTTTGTTACAATCCCCTCCCCGCCCCCCGTGTTAGGCATGTGTATAGAATAAACATGTACTGCCGTGATGTCGGTATGATGCAATAGTGATTTTGGAAGACTTCATAAATAAGCCGATTGAAGGAAAGACATAGGAAGGACATGGAGGGGAAATGGGTGGGCACAGTTGGTTTCAGATTGTTAAGAAAAATGGCCTGTGAGGGAAGCAATGCACCGGGGACTTGCGAAGTCTGTAGAAGATGGTAGGCCGGTTTGGCCAGCTCATTCACTTTAGGTTATCTTGAGAAACAAGGGAAGTGCAGAGTGAAGAACCAACATATCTGAGAAAAAAGAAAGCATGTTACCTTAAAGTTGGAGGCAGAATTCCCAGTGGAGGAGAACTTTTGTGGCTGTTGTTAGCAAAACACTCGCATAATCACTCAGTTCTGTAAAGGTAGGTCCAGGATCCGGCTTAGAGAGCGGAAAATGAAACAAAGAAAGCTAAATTCCTTTGCAAAATAAAGTAAGAAGAATTTTGAGTTTTGACTGGCCGCACAAGAGGAAGGGTAAAGGGATCCTGGGACCTGGGAAGGAAAGGGGAAAAAATGAAATGGATGCAAGAGAAAGTTCTGTCCTCGTCATAGCCAGTGAGCATTATACCCTCTCCCCATTTTATGGGGAGGGGGTCACGCAACTTCCAAATGGCAGAGCCAGGATTTAAACGCAGAATTCAGACGCCTGCTGCTCTTTCTGCCTGCGGCCTCCCCCTAGAAGCCTGAAGGAGTTCAGGTTTGAGCTGGGAGGCAGTTGATTGGTCATCTCCGTCTACAGGAAGACTTTGAGGCAAGGCTCGCCTCAGTCACGAAACAAAGTATCAGGTGCTCTGGCAGGAAGCCCCATAGCACCTTGGGGAACAGGCCATTTCCTCTGGTTAGTGCTGTGGGTGATGTTTTCACCTCCTTCCCCAGAAAAAGCTGGTAAACAACCTTAGCCCCAACTCCCACCCCCAGGCCTCTTGCAACCAGGCCTCTGTTGCTACAGCAACCCATACTTTCAATTTCCTGATAAGCAAAGGACTGGCATCTTGCCCCTATAGGAAAGTACCAATGTGCATTTCATCTCCTTTTATATTACCAAAAAGAAAAAAAAAAGAAAAAGCAAGCAAGCAAAACAAAACAAAGTTTTTTATTGTACAGCCCCATTCACCCTGGGAATCTGATGCTCGTGGTTTCTCATGTATTCACACCTTGATTGCTGCGCAGACCTCATGTATTTCATGTGGCCCATCAAGGGCTGGGAACTGCTAGTCCGCTTCCTCTCGGTGGCAAGGACACTAGTGAGCTCTGATATATACATCATTGAAGTACATGGCAATAATATTAGCTTGGATACTCCAATTATTCAAAACATTTCCATAACTAAAATCTCCCTTGGTCTTCACAAGTACTCTGCAAGTTATGTTGGGTGTGAAAACTCCTCCGAGAGCTGAGATGGTACCTCCTTGGAGTCAGGTTCAGGTCTGTGTGGTTCAATCCACAAGAGCCGGCAGGGTGCCTGGGACACAGAAGATGCTCAGGAAATGACAGCTGCATAAAGATGTGTTCAAGTATGGTGTAAAGTGAGCAGAGAAGTGGAGAAATGATAACGTAGGCTATGGCTCTTTTCGGCTCTTAGAAAAGTCTATAAGGTCATCCACCAAGGGGGAGGCTGGCCCTCATCCTCAAGTTGATATGTAATTCCAAGGGTGCAAGCTTCCTGAGGGCGGTGAGTTTGAGTGGCTCTATTCAGCAGAGTCCAGTTTGGGGACAGGTGTCAATTTAGTATGTATGGCTAAATAGACACATGGGCACCTAGGTAAGTGTGTGTGTATGCATACGCTACGGGCATACCTCTCTTTAAATATGGCTGAGGCATGAGACGGAATGATATTCTGTGCAGGAGCCAAGGGGAAGGAGAAGAGAGCAGTCCCTAAGACCCAAGTGAGAAGCCATGGCTGGGAGGGTGGTGCCAGTCCAACCACCCTGCTCTCTTCCCTCTAGGTCCCTGCCCATTGCGACCTTCCATCTTTCTTCACATGCTTGTCTTTCAAAGACTTTCATCATTTCCTTGGCTTCCTCTACATGATGGCTGTGGTCACGGAGCAAGACAGCTCTTCTGTCTAAGAAGGTGGTTTACCACAGCTCATTTCTGAGCTGGGCAGGGGGGAGGGGAGAGGGAGGGAACCACGGGGGCACGGGAGTCATACCTTCTTGGGCTTTGTCATTAGGGTGAACGTGGACAGCTGGGGGTTGATGTCATTGATCAGTCAATGAACAAGTATTCACTGATCTCTATGTTCCAGGGCTGTGCTAAGTGCTCACTGCTCTCTGTCGTCTCTGCTCATTAAGTGAAAAAAGGGGAAAAATAGAGGACAGTTATCTATCCGATCCTCTCATTGGGCTGAAGACAGGGGCTTGGGCAGAACTATCTTCTGGGTGCTGGTCCTGACAGCCACTGACTCAGTGGCTAGCTCTGTATGATGACGAAGGTTCACCCCCACCGTGTGCCCCCCCGGGAGGCCAGGGACTGGCAGACTCTGAGTTCTCAAGGAAGGATTTTCCTATTGCTGAGGTCACGCCAGCAGAGGTGCCAGGCTTGACAAGGATGGCCTGAGGCATAACAATACCTCTGATACCGTCCCATCTGACTTGACATTTTATGATTCTAAGTTCTTTCTGTCAATAAATGTCCAGAATATGTTGGTTAATGAGACAAGTGAGATGCAGAGGAACAAATGGAGCGTGGAATCCAAGCAGGCACAAAGAGATTTCATTGCAATTCAGGCAAGTAGAAGAGAATTTCAATTCAAATTAGTCAATTAAAATTCATGGGGCGAGCCCCATGGCCTACTGGTTAAGTTCCCGGTGGGGACCTACAGCACTCATTGGAGGCCATGCTGTGGCAGCGATCCACAAACAAAATGGAGGAAGATTGGCACAGATGTTAGCTCAGGGTGAATCTTCCTCAGCAAAAAAAAAAAGAAAAAAAAAAATCATGAGGAAGCCATCTCAGTGAAAGTGTTATAAAAGGTTACCGTTCAAAAAAATCAAAAAGGTAATAAAAGATGTACTATATTGCAAGAAAAGGTATAGGACAGAGAAGACTTTATTACTATAAGAGGGCTTTAGCTTATTTCTTTATGACTCATCAAGAATGATCTTGCAGTTAACGTGCAAGCTTTATTTCCCCGCCCAGAGTCTCAGACCAAACCTTGGTTCTGAAATGTGAGTTACTGTGGTCATGGGACTGAGATGGTTTTTAAGTTTCCCTTGGTTAGATGAGAAAAATATATATAGTGCTGGGAAATTGTACAAATAAGCATGGAGGCAATTAAATGAATGTAAGATCGATATTTTTGGTAAATTGTGTTCATTCAGGCAGTTTGCCTTCATTATGCTACGTTATTTACGCTCTGTCTGCCTACCACATTTAGCAGGCTGATATGTTTGATTTACAGGACTCACTTCCATGTTTAGAAAGATTTTGGTCATTAGATATGTAAGTCTTCCCTGTCAGAAGTTTGAAGCATTGGAGAAAATCAGGCATTTTCCATTTCTCACTGCGGGGAGAAATGTCTAAGGATCTGTGATGAATTACAAAGCCCCGCAGCATCCTCTGAAGCCCTTCTTTCCTCCTACAATGGAGAACGGTGGGCTCACTCCCCAGCAGTATAGCACAGCCCTATGTCTGCCTTATCTCCAGGCTGGTCACCTACACCTCTGAGGACTTCTAGTAGCTGTGACACCTCTTATGATGAGCCTCTGTCCTACATAGGAAATAACAACAACAACAAAACCCCACATACACTCTGGGGAATTCCTCAGTGTGTAAGGCAGAAATGGGCAGGGCATTTTGGAAACAGTGAGCAGACTGGCCTGACCATAATTACACAGGATGTCTGTTTGAGGACATCATGTAAGGCTTTGCATGCTGGACCACTTGTCAGCTCCGCAGAAGCTGGTGGACTCATCAATAGTGCCCCAAGAACCTGGAGATAGGGTTCCCATTTGAGTGTGAATTAAAGGTTCACTTTACCTGCCTTGTGACTTTGGGCAAGTTTCTTAACATCTCTGAGCCTGTTTTCTCATCTATAAAGCAAGGAGAGTAATACTAGCTCAAAGGATTAATGGTAGTGCTGATTTGAAATCATGTTTATAAAATGCTCAGTATAGTGTCTGGACATGTAAAGAGCTCAATCCATGAGAGCTGTTGGTTCCTATTAAGTGAATGACCAAGGAGAACTCGGAAGCTCCTAAGTGTAAACGAGATATTAGGACTGTAGCTCAGTTCCACAAATCCGGATTGACCATGTGCTAATGTTGTAGTCATAGTGCTGGGGATTTATTCATATTTATTCAGCAAATATTTATTAAGCAAATTATTATAAGGAAATTAGCTGTGCCTGTTGGTTGCTCAGAGCCCTGAATAGCACCAAAAGGACACTTTCAAATTTTATTTGTTCTTTTTCTTCTGAATATATTCTGTATTTAGAGAGATCTTTAAAAAGTAAGTAGACATTGCTAAGTGAAAGAAGCCAATCAGAAAAGTCTATATACATACGATTCTAATTCTATGGAATTCTGGAAAAGGCAGAATTGTGGAGAGACTAAAAGGATCAGTGGTTGCTGGGAACTCCAGGAGAGGGAGAGAAGAATGAATAGGTGGCACACAGGGGATTCTTGAGGAAGTGAAACTATTCCATATGATACTTTAATGTTTAATGATGGATACACGCCGTAATACATTTGTCAAAACCCATGGAATGTATGGGAGAAAGAGTGAACTCTGATGTCAACTATGGACTTTAGTTAATAATAGTGTATCAATATTGGCTCATCAATTGTAACAAATGTACCACACAAATGCAAGATGTCAATAACATGAGAAACTGTGGGTGACTGTGGGGGGAGGGAATATAGAGGAAGTCTTTGTACTTTCCATTCAATTTTTCTGTAATCGTAAAATGGCTCTAAAAATTAGTGTGTTAATTTAAAAAAATAAAGTAAGTAGATTTTTCACAATTCGTTTTATCTCCCAGTCCTGCCTCCTGGAGATCAGATTTGATTCCTCAGGCTGGAATGCACGTTTCTCCTTCATGTTCCTGGATTGCTCTGTGTTTCTCTTAACTCCAGGGCCTCTGTATTATAATATCTTTCCCACGAGAAAGTAAACTCTCTGGGGGCAGGGACCATGCCTTATGCATCTTTGTGAGATGTCAGTCTTCTGTTCAGACCTCCCAATGGCCTTCCGTTCTAAGTGCTTTACATGCATTAACACAATTAATCCTTAAAACAACCTTGGGAGGGAAGGTACCATTCTTACCTCCATCCAGTATGAGAAAACTGAATCGTACGGAATTTAAGAAACTTGTCCAACGTAACAAAGCTGGTAACTAGCAGAGCTGGGATAGCAACTTAGGTAGTCTGATTCCAGAGTCTACAGAAAAACTACCAGAAAACACCCAAATGTTTTAAACTGTAGGTCACATACATTTTTGGGTGATGAAATCCTTTTAGAGTGCCTCAAAAAAGCGTATTTTTAAAAATGCAATCACAGAACGGAAGAAAAAAGGAGAAATACCTTGCACATAACAGGAATGGTATTGTTTTGTGAAACTTTTATGTTTTTTGTGCATTACACGTGTGCATATGTGTGTTGGGATGCCATGTAAAGTGTATTTAGAAAGCTCACTGCCTTAATCTGTCAGGAGAGTTATCACTTCAGGTAACAAGAAGCGCAGAGCCAAGGCAGCTCCAGCTCCTGCCAGCCATGCCTGGCTCCCGCCCCCTTACTCTGACAGCACAATGTCCCTGTCCTGCCGTGTGCTTTGGCTTCATCTCAACAGTTCCTGTCATCATATCCAAACCCAATGATGTCCAGAGGCAGAAAAACAACATCCCTTCTAGAGAAACCTATACCAGAAATTCCCAGCAGACTTCCCCTTGCCTTGGATAAACATCTCCTTACCTCTCACTGGCCAGGGCTGAGCCACGTGCCCACTATAAATCATTCTTGAGAAAGGAGACTGGGACTGCCATGATCAGATTCCACTGATCTGATACATGTCTGATCAAAGACTTTTCCAACAAAGATAAAAGGTGGAAGGAGTATTAGGCAACCTAAGCGTCTGCCCTGAGTAGAACCCAGGAGAACAAAAATGCTTCAAGTAATTTTCTGTCTCTTTAGAAATGGAAGCTTAAGGCAGACTACACATCTATTCATGCATCCATTTATTCACTCAAGAAATATCTTCTTTTTTTTTTTTTTATTAATGTTATGATAGATTACAACCTTGTGAGATTTCAGTTGTACATTTTTGTTAGTCATGTTGTGGGTACACCACTTCCCCCTCCGTACCCTCCCCCCACCCCCCCTTTTCCCTGGTAACCACCGATCAGATCTCCTTCTCAATATACTAATTTCCACCTATGAGTGGAGTCATATAGAGTTCGTCTTTCTCTGACTGACTTATTTCGCTTAACATAATGCCCTCGAGGTCCATCCACGTTGTTGTGAATGGGCCAATTTCGTCTTTTTTTTTGGCTGAGTAGTATTCCATTGTGTATATATACCACATCTTCTTTATCCAATCATCAGTTTCTGGGCATGTAGGCTGGTTCCACGTCTTGGCTATTGTAAATAATGCTGCGATGAACATAGGGGTGCAACGGACTCTTGAGATATCTGATATCAGGTTCTTAGGATAGATACCCAGTAATGGGATGGCTGGGTCATAGGGTATTTCTATTTTTAACTTTTTGAGAAATCTCCATACTGTTTTCCATAGTGGCTGTACCAGTTTGCATTCCCACCAACAGTGTATGAGGGTTCCTCTTTCTCCACAACCTCTCCAACATTTGTCGTTCTTGGTTTTGGATGTTTTTGCCAATCTAACGGGGATAAGGTGATATCTTAGTGTAGTTTTGATTTGCATTTCCCTGATGATTAGCGATGATGAACATCTTTTCATGTGTCTATTGGCCATATTCATATCTTCTTTTGAGAAATGTCTGTTCATGTCCTCTGCCCATTTTTTGATCGGGTTGTTTGTTTTTTTGTTGTTAAGCAGTGTGAGTTCTTTGTATATTATGGAGATTAACCCTTTGTCGGATAAGTGGCTTGTAAATATTTTTTCCCAATTAGTGAGCTGTTTTTTTGTTTCAATTCTGTTTTCCCTTGCCTTGAAGAAGCTCTTTAGTCTGATGAAGTCCCATTTGTTTATTCTTTCTATTGTTTCCCTCAACTGAGGAGTTACAGTGTCCGAAAAGATTCTTTTGAAACTGATGTCAAAGAGTGTACTGCCTATATTCTCTTCCAAAAGACTTATTGTCTCAGGCCTAATCTTTAGGTCTTTGGTCCATTTTGAGTTTATTTTGGTGTGTGGTGAAAAAGAATGGTCAATTTTCAATCTTTTGCATGTGGCTGTCCAGTTTTCCCAGCACCATTTGTTGAAGAGACTTTCTTTTCTCCATTGTAGGCCCTCTGCTCCTTTGTCGAAGATTAGCTGTCCATAGATGTGTGGTTTTATCTCTGGGCTTTCAATTCTGTTCCATTGATCTGTGGACCTGTTTTTGTACCAGTACCATGCTGTTTTGATCACTGTAGCTTTGTAGTATGTTTTGAAATCGGGGATTGTGATTCCGCCGGCTTTGTTTTTCTTGCTCAGGATTGCTTTAGCAATTTGCGGTCTTTTGTTGCCCCATATGAATTTTAGGATTGTTTGTTCAATTTCTGTGAAGAATGTTCTTGGGATTCTGATTGGGATAGCATTGAATCTGTATATTGCTTTAGGTAGTATGGACATTTTAACTATGTTTATTCTTCCAATCCATGTGCAAGGAATGTTTTTCCATCTCTTTATGTCATCGCCTATTTCTTTCAAGAAAGTCTTGTAGTTTTCATTGTATAGATCCTTCACTTCCTTGGTTAAGTTTATCCCAAGGTATTTTATTCTTTTCGTTGCGATTGTGAATGGGATAGAGTTCTTGAGTTCTTTTTCTGTTAGTTTATTGTTAGTGTATAGAAATGCTACTGATTTATGCACGTTAATTTTATACCCTGCTACTTTGCTGTAGTTGTTGATTATTTCTAATAGTTTTTCTGTGGATTCTTTGGGGTTTTCTATGTATAGGATCATGTCGTCTGCAAACAACGAGAGTTTTACTTCTTCGTTACCTATTTGGATTCCTTTTATTTCTTTTTCCTGCCGAATTGCTCTGGCCAGCACCTCCAGTACTATGTTGAATAGGAGTGGTGAAAGTGGGCACCCTTGTCTTGTTCCTGTCCTCAGAGGGATGGCTTTCAGCTTTTGTCCATTGAGTATGATGTTGGCTGTGGGAAGAAATATCTTCTGATTACCTAGTGTGTGCCTGGGACTGTGCTAGGCACTGGGGACACAGAGGTGAGCAAAAGAGACACGATCCATGCCTCCTGGGGATGACTCCAGAAAGGGAGAAAGTAGTTGAACTAATCAGAAATATATGTGTAACTAACTACCAATCATTTTAAGGGCTTTTAAGGAAACAAAGAAAATGGTGTGACCTGAGGTTGTAACAGGAGATCTGATGTAAATGGGGAGGGGTTGGTCAAGGTTACCCAAATATAGAACAGAGACCCTTGTCTAGGAGAGAGAGAGTTGAGAATTTTGGCTCCAGGAGCTCTTTGTGGTAATGTAAAAGGTTGTCTTTGTTCCCAGTATTCAGACGTCCTTTCCTCATCCTGGCTCTCAGTGCTTACTCCTGGCAGATGTATGGGTTATTGTTCAAGTCATTTCTCATGGAAGATCGTAAGCCAAGACGGTTTGAAGGACAGACGGATGGTTGAGCTCCGGTTCACCTCAAGCTGTGAAGAGGAATTGTCTAGGACTATTGACAGTGTTATTCCGTACTAAAGGGCCCGTTCCTTGGAAGTTTTTTGCTTTTGTTTTTGTTGTTCTGGTGTCTTTGTGCCAAAGGACAAGATCACATCCTGTGTATGGGGCGAGGTCCCCCCCTTGAATATAAGAAACAGTCATTCTGGAATATGTGAATACTGAGGCAGGGCTGGACTCAAGGGCATTTCCACTGCAGTCAGGTCAGCTGGTCCCTGCAGTGTGGGGATGGGCCTAGGGGTAGGCAGAGAAGTGACCGAGAGAAGACCCCTCTGCAGACCCCAAGAGCAGGGGTACTTCATTTTTAAGTTCTCCCTTGTGTAATACCCTTCTATTATTACAAAGCCTTTGGCAAATCCGAACAAACTTTATTTCATGATCTCGGCTATCACTGCAGGGAACTGGAGATAGGGCCTATGTCCAAGTTGGGCAAAATGGCACAGGGGAGAGCAGCGGCAGTCTGTCTTGAGACAAATGAGGGTAACTTCAGAAAGGGAAAGTAATAATTTGGATCCCTATGGCAGATTTTGATGAGAAGAAACTACCAGAAATAGTCTGGGGAGCATGTAAACACTTGTTAAGGGTTTCCCAGAAGTATCTGGAAACAGGACCTGTTAATAGACGATACTTCTGCAATTAAAAGAGATGGAGTTGAGACTACAGTGATTTAGGCATACAGGGTGTGGAGAGTTTGGACATCTGGATTACAGATCTTATTCTCTCTAGTCCTCACAACCACCCTGCAAGGTGACTATCATTTTGGAGAGTGAGGCTCAGGAAATGCCTAACCCGAGCCTGCAGGACGGGCAAAAGGCAGCGCGGGGCTAAGTCGGTTATTCTGGTATGCCACACTGCCTCTCTCAATAAAATTTATCTGTGGCCTTCAAGACCCTCAAGAACAGAAGATGGTGTCATTTTCTTCCATTCCACAGCCAGACCGGGAGAACCCGAGGGATAGAGTGGGAGACGGCAACTGCACAGAGAAAAGAGGGAAAAACTTTTCTCTTAACAGAAACTGAGGCTTCTTGCTTTTTCCTTTAACTTCCCACTTCCTCATCTACAAATGAATCAACACCTACACCCATTCTCATCTCTTTTCTTCCCCTCAGATAAAGTTCTCTTTTCCCATTTAAGCCACTCTTCTACCTAAGCCCCGGGCTTCCTTCTCCCTCTCCTCTCAGACCCTGTTCCATCTGCCGCTCTCTTTCTTGTACTTTCCATCCCGTCCCTGCTGGTTCCTACCCCTGTGCCCATAAATACGTTCTAATCTCTCCCACCTTAATCCACTGCTTTAAACTCAAATCTCCTTCTAACTATGGACTGATTGACTTTTTCCTATTGTTATCCACACTTCTCAGAAAACAAAGATTTATAGTTATTCCCTCTACTTCCTTACATCCCAATAATTTCTCAGTTCATTCTCAACTCAACTAGCTTATGCCTCCATTTATGTTACCCTAACATCTTAATGAATACTTAAAAAAAAACTTTTTAAACTAGTTTCATATACACACAGTAAAGTGCATATAAGTGTACCGTGCAAAGAATGATCACATAGGGAACACACCTATGTAACTGCCACCAGGTTAAGAAACAGGATGTCACTAGCACCCCAGAAGCCCTACGGTATTCTCCCAGTCATTACTCCCTCCTTCCTCCCTAGATGTAACATCATCCTGGCTTCTTATTTGATATATTACTTTTGCCTGTTTTTAACTTTACATAAATGGAAGCTTACATTATGTGCTCTTTTGTGTCTGGCTCTTTTGCTTGACCTTATGCTTGTGTGAGGTAGCTATGCTATTGCATGCAGCAGTGGTTCATTCATTTTTACCCCTGTATAGTACTCCATTGTAAGACTATGCTGCAATTCATCCATTTCATGGTTCATGGACATTTGAGGTTATTTCTACTAAGATTTCCATGAATATTCTTGAGCATGTCTTTTTGTGTACATATGCATATATTTCTTCATCTGTTTTTAAAGGAAGGGAGTAGTTTGGTTGGAACCACCATAAAATAGATTGGGAAGATTAAGGCACAATCATATTCAACCAACTGGACAAGTTTATCATGAATGACCACTACACTTACGCAGAGATGCATAAAACACCGATGCAGCCAAGAGAAGGGACTTGAGGAAGAGATGTGTCCTTGCGTATGGGAACACACAGAGAATAGGGAACAGAAACAGACGGTGTAATTAAGTACAAAATTGCATAGGCCCAGAGTAGAGACAACATTTAGAACCTCCGGGCTAAGACCAGACAGTTTAATACCAGGGTTGGATTCCTCACCCCTGCTCATCCATAGTCTGTGACAGGAGAGTCACCTGGAGGCCATGCATGGGAGAGAGAAGGGGCTGTAAATCTGGGGGTCAATTCCATAGATCCCAGACATATTTCTGCCACAGTGTCTTCTTCCCTCTGCGTCTCACACCTGAAACTGAGGCTAAAACCTCTGTGAATGGAGAAACTTCAGATGGACTCTGCACTCCGTCCACCCTTCTCACCCTACAGGTACAGGTTCTGGGAGGGCGAGGGAAGCCAGGGCAGATGCCCCAGAGCAAATGGGGTTTAGCAGATGCAAATTTTCATGCCCGACAGCTGAAGCCTGAGGTCTGGGTGTGTTTGGAAGGCAATGAAGGTAAGAAGGGTGGAGGACGAGCTGAAAGGCTGTGTTAGGATTGGGGATTAGAAGAAGGGAAGTGTGGATAGCTGCGACCATCATCAGTGCCATTATCATCATCATCATCATCCCTGAGATTTGTAGCACGTAAGACTTTACAAAGAGCTTTCTATTCCTTCACTTTCACATCTCTGTGGGGTGGCAGGGCAGGAATTACCCCAGTTTTGCTGATCCCCCAAGAACATGTTATATGGAAGGCAGGGTTAGGACACTAAGCCACATCTCTAGTCCCTCCTCAGGAGCCTATGAGGGCTCCCGTCGGTTCGCTAGGAAAGTGAAGTAGGGACAAGAGCAACGCAGGGACACGTGTCCCGCGGGTGGAAGGTCAAATGTGACAAGAGATCTAGAAATGGCCAGAGGCTAAAGCAGTTGCAGGGAGAGAGATGGAGGGGTTGGAAAGGTGCGACAACTCTGAAAACTCCAGCCGCTTCTGGGCTGAGTCCGGAGCCACCTGGAAGGTGCACCGATGCCCACAGGGCACTCTCGGTCCTTGCCGAAGGTAGGGGGTGACTTCGACCCCGCGCGCTCGGGGACTGCGGGGCTCGGAAAGTCTAGCTTCCCGGGGCGCCCCACAGAGGGTGGGAACGAGGCGGCGCCGCCTCCACCCGGACGCGCGTCGAGCGCCCTCTGTCACCCCACGCCGCCCTGCCCGGGCCGAAGGAAGAGCGGGCCCGCCCAGGTGCGCCGGGGGTTGGGCCGCAGTCCGGAAGGTGCGCCGCCGGCCCCGCCCCAGGCCTGTCCCCCCGACCTCCCCCCGCGTGAAAGTGAAAGTGTCGGGGCTCGCGGAGGTCGCGCACGGGGGGGCGGGGCCGGCGCGGACCCGGGAGCGGGCGCCGGGCACTCAGGGGCCATGGATGGGCTCGGCCGCCGCCTCCGAGCCAGCCTGAGACTGAAGCGCGGCCATGGGGGTTAGTGCCGGGCTGGGGCGCGCCGGGGCCGGGGCGCGGGCAGCGCGGGGACCGGGACAGGACAGGAGGCTGCCCGCGCGGGGGCCAGGGGAGGGCGCGGAGGGTCGGGAGCTGGGGGCACTGCGAGGGGCCTTGAGGAGGGCTGGGCAGGGGTCAGGGAGCTGGAGAGAGGGCGCAGGTAGAGGTGGAAAGGGGTAGGTGGGTACTGGGTCGGAGGTCGGAGGAGTGTCCAGGCAGCGTGGGTGGGGGGAGGCGGCCGGCCAGAGGAAACCGTTGTGGGGCCCCGGGGCCACGTGTCCTTCCAGCAGGAAGCTTGCGGCGCAACCGCAGGGTGCCTGAAGCACCCGTGCCGCAGAGCCCTCCTGGGAGACCCCGCCTCGGACCCGCGGCCGCCCCGCCCCGGAGCCCAGCCAGGCGGGACGCAGGCGCGCGCCCCTGCCCCGCAGGTCGCCACGGGCTACAGCAGCTCGTCTCCCCTACGTCGTTACCACCCCTACCCGCGGGCGGCGAGGAGCCCTGGAGAGCGTGGCGCGAGCGGGACTTGGGCTAGAACGTGCTCAGCTGCTTCCTTAGTTTGTGAACCAGACAGGTCACGCCTCCCATATCCCCCGACTGCCCGTCAGTGAAGTGAGAATAATTGCCCCTCTAGGGTTGTGGGGAGTAAGTTAGAAATCGATATTCATTTCTGTTCTTCTTAGCAGGGGTGCTGGGCGTTGGAAGAAAGGCAATTCGGAATTCATTCATTTTTCCATTCATTCAACAAACATTTGTTGTTGCTTACCACTAGCCCGTGGGTCCTATGGCTGAGCAGCCGTAACCCTTGGATACTTTGCCCAGAGGTTTCACCTTCTGAGGAGAAAAGAGCCAATTGAAAAATAAGCAAGCGTCATTCCCAGACATCCCACCCCTTCTAACACTGGCAAGTCAAGAGGTGGAGCGAGACCCCTTCCTGCTCCAAGCCCCAGAGCTAGGGAGACCTGGGGGTGTGATCCGTGCTCCTTCTGCCGTCACCCCTGCCCCCCTTGCTGTTCTCCCTAAACACAGGTTTCCAGTATCTGGTCGTTCCACCCACTTCAAGGCAGAGAGGTCAGAGACCATGAGTCGGCGCAGAGGCCTGGGATGGCACAGTGGCCGGCACAGAATGCAGGGTGGCGCTGGGGTCCTCTCTTCTCTGGAGAGCACTGGCCTGGTCTTTCCTGGTCTCCCTCAACCCTCAGAAGGCTGTGTGAATGGAAGGGGTCTGCTCCCTGCAGCCCAGAGGAGACAGGCCAATTGTTCCCACCCACCTGGGCCCCCAAACAGGCCTGATGATTGTGCCTGGAGCAGCTTCCTGGACACTGAGGAACTGTGACATGAGCAGCTGTATTTCTTGTTCTGAGGTCTGGCACCTGTCTGTCCAGGAGAGTGTGCCCTTTTCATCTTGTATACCATCCTCCACCTTCCTGGGGAGTTCCCCTCCTTTTGCCCTTTTGGCCCCAGGGTAATCGTGTGGTAGGAGGGTGTGTGTGTGTGTGTGTGTGTGTACGCATGTGCAGATCATCCTGGTGGGGGGAGTGGCAGTGGTGATGGTTCTGGGTTGAGAGCTGCTGAGCCAGAAGAAGAAGGGCCAGCTTTCCAGATGGAGGTTCCAGAATGTCCTCTTACCTATTCTAGCTGGTTCTGGGGCTTTCTTCAGGTGGCTGTGGGAGTGGCTTCCGGGTGGAGGAACAAGTGTAACCAGACTCCTGACTTCCCTAGAAAGGGTGGCTCCCTCCTCAACTGAAAACTCAGGATAATAATTCCTTTCTAGGGCATTGGAGATTCAATGAGATGAGCTATATTAAACGTGTATTTGATGGATGTTTTCTCTTCTGCTTTCCTCTTCTGTTGAAAGGGAGGAGAAAGGAATCTTTTTCTGGATTTCTGGAGCCTCAGCCCAAAAGTCTATTAACTTTTTTTTTGTTTGAGTTTGTGAGTTTTGTTGTTCTCTTGGCTCTCATGATAAACCAGGAGGAAATGGGCTCAAAATGCAACCCAAAGGATTTAGGGAAAGGAATAATTTCCTGAGGTTCTGGAATGATCAGAGAAAAGATTGTGGTTCTCAAAGCCCTCAACAGGAGGCACCCCACATTTGTAGGATGTGTGGTGTGTACTACATCCAGAAGGCAGAGCATGCACATGGAACTCATAATTCTCACCCCCAACACATACTGTTAATAGTCCCAGACTAGTCCCTGAATCACCCCGTGCCTCAGTTTCTCTATCTATATCAGCTTGTTCCTCAGACAGGTGTTGAAGATTGAGCAACAAGTGTACGCGGGTTGTGAATAAGGCGTGGTGATGGTTCACAGTGTTCTGGGTCACTGTTCTCACCATTAAATCCTTATTTACTGTGACTGGGTTTCCCCCTGGGAGTCACAGCTGGGCCATTGAGTACTGGCTTTTACTAGGCCCACAAGAGTCAAGTCTGGAGCTCTTAAGAGCAAGGCACCCCTATTCCAGCACTGCACTTTCTTCCCAAGGGCTCTAATTCTTGCAGGAATGGCAGACACTGGCACCAAACCCTTTTACTTCCTGGCTTCTCTTAGAGGCAGCTTCCTGGCAGAAGTCCTTCTCTCTTACCCCATGCGTTCACTTATTTAAGGGTTTCTGTGAGAATCCTAGGTGACTTATTGCTATTCTTTCTCTCTTCCCCAGCCTCCAGACACAGCCTCTAGATACCACTAGAGCCCCAGGGGCCAGCTGCTCTGCTTTTAGCTTGGGCAGAACTGTTGACCTGGCCCAACAGGGAAAGAAGACTGAGCAGGAGTCGGGGTGGGGTGGAGATCACCCGGCTGTTTTCCACTGTGCTGAGCGACCCTTAGGCTCCTGATGCAGCCAGTCCCTTAACCAGCCCAGGGAGAATGTCCTGAGTCAGTGCTTCCTATTGAGAAGAGGGATTCTTTGCTGGAGGCTCAGAATAGGGCTCAGTGAGAGAAGTCTGTCTTAGGACATTTACAGGGGGTGAGGGATGCACCCTTGTAGATCATCCTGAAGTATCAGGAGCTCTCCAGCTCAGAGATCGACGTTCTTCCTATTTCATCACCAGGAGAGGAGGCTTGTAGATTTGTACTCATTTCCAGGACTCCCTCTTGTGAGGACAGTTTCTCCATTTAGATAATTAGTGGGCCAAGTCTCTTGATCTACCTACAGTGGGGGCGATGGCCTCCTGGCTGTGGGGACTGTTTGGTCCTGTGCTCTTGCTTGCAGCCCTGAAGTCCTGGAAGTTCTGGAGCGTGGCAGGTGGCCTTGCACGAGTTTTCCATTACTTTGACCAAGTTGAGAGGTGAAAGGCCAGGAATCAAAGTTATGGAGATATAAAATCTCTGTCCTGGGGCTGGTGAGGTTCCAGTGCCCACAGTCTGGTGCTATCTGGCATTTTTCACTGTCCCAAGCTTGTAAATAAAACCATTGCACAATCTGCAACCCAGAATTCAGAGCTCTTAGCCCACAAGCAGCTGGGCCTTGGAGGTGTTTGCTCATGACCTTTTTAGTCTCACCACACCCTGGGGCTCCTGGGAGGAGCTGAGGTCTGAGCTGTAGTGCCAGGATGCTGCCTCTGTCAGTACGGGCGTTCTGCTGCCTTCCTGGGTCCCGTCACATCCTTCCTGCTCAGCCATTGGGTGCACAGGATGGAAACTGCTCTCCCCTATCTGGAAGACGGCGCGTGGTGTGGTTTCATAGAGCCGTGGTTGGAGACTGAAGCAGCAGCCCCTTTCTCAGGCTTTCTGTAGCTAGTCTGTGTTGGAGGAAAGAGAAGCACTCCATGCCCTGCAGGTCCGAGAAGATGGAAGGACAAGTAGTAGGCGGGATGTTCAGGCTCTTCCGCAACCGCCTTCCTCGACTCCGTGCAGGTCTGGACTGGATTGCCCACTTCCTTTGTTCCAGGGTAACCCTTGTCGATGGGGCTGTTTCTTCCCTTAAATGCTTCTTCCTCCTCTTCCTTTTATATCTTGACCTCTACCCAGTCTCCCATGTGACTGGGCCGGGAGGTTTCCCCTGTTGGTTTGGGAGCTGGTCATGCCCTTCTTGGGGGTTGGTGTGGTCACAGCCACGTGTCATTGGGCCTTTTCTGATTTAGCAAGTAGAAGTCTGATCAAGGCGCACAGTTCCAGGCATTGCCATGGGCCCCCACTGTAGGCAGAGTCTTTGTGCTGCTCTGGGGCAGAGGGCGACCCAGGTGGCCTCCCCAGTACATTTCCTTGGGTTCCAAATCAGTGGTTTCTTTCCTCCTCTTGGCTCCTTGTTGTTTCGAGTCTCCCAGGGCAGGCATGGAAACTGCCCAGTTGGCTCTGGTCCTGTTCCAGGACCTGAGGAGCTGGGCAGGCTCCAGGGACCTCAGCGTTGGCATGGCGGCCTTGGGGTGCGGAAGTTCCTTGGAGCCTCACAGACTCTACTTGAGGCATGCATCAATGAGATACCAAAAGGGCCCTGGTGTCTTGGTTTCAGGACCTCCCCAGGACAATCGGGGGGAAGCTGTAAAGGAACCGGAAAGAGCCCAGGAGCTCTGTCTACCTAACTTTGCTGGAGGGCAGCACTTCTTTGAATACCTCCTTGTGGTTTCCCTCAAAAAAAAGCGTTCAGGGGATGATTATGAGCCCACGATCACCTACCAGTTTCCCAAGGTAAGGACTGAGGAGGGGGCAGGGGGAGACAGAGGATTGGGCTGCTTGAGAGGTATAGGCGGGTGCTCTCTCCCTCTCCCCACCCTGCTGGGCTTGACTCTGGGGCTGCCCTGAGCTGGCCGCTCCTGTCTCCTTCAGGCCCAGCCCTATTTTCTGTTATCACCCACAGAATCTAGGCCTGGCTTCTTTGTGAGGAACTGATCTAGGCTCCCTGGCCAGGAAACTAGGCTAGTTCTTTTGCCCCTTTGGGGACTCCGAGTTCTTCCAAATTCCATCCTCAGTCACCCTTCTCTGTAGAGAAGCTTACCTCCTGCCAGAGCTCCTTGCAGGAATCCCCTCCCTGGGATAGATGGGAAGGAGGGTGGGCAGGCACGTAGCTAGTGGGCAGGCGCAGCCTGTGGCCACGGCTCAAGTGTCAGGCTCCTTCTTGTCTGGTCCAGCACTGGGTGAAGGGGCAGGGATATGACATCCTTCTCATTAACCCTGATGGCGTGGCAACTGAGCTGGCTGCTTCTTGTCTCTCGTGGTATCTCTCTAATGTGGTCCTCCCAGGAAGCCAGCCGGTCTCTGGGCCTGTCTGGGCCGTGGCACTGGCCCCCTTCCTGACTATGTAGATCTTCAGGATACTGAAGTCCAACTCAGGGTCCTGTAGACTTGGCCCAGGAGGGGCTGTTTCAGCCTTGGGGTCGTTCCAGCCAGACCCAGAATAATGTCCCCGTGCAGTGACAGGCAGAGGCACGCTTTGAGCCCCCGTCAGTGGAAAAGCTTATTCTCAGACTGCTTTAGAGCCTCAAAAGAAGCCCACCAGGCCTCCAGCCCTCCTCCTGCCCCTCCCTCCACCATCCACTTGTCTCTTTTCCTGTTCCTTATAGCGGGAGAACCTGCTTCGGGGCCAACAGGAGGAGGAGGAGCGGCTGCTCGGAGCCATCCCCTTGTTTTGCTTCCCAGATGGGAATGAGTGGGCACCACTCACTGAGTATCCCAGGTAATTGCTTGGTCCTGGGACGGGGGAATCTGGGATTGGGGGAGAAGGGACAAGTGTGAGCCATGTGGTTCTTGTGGCCCCTCCCTTTGTGTGTAGGCCGACTTCTTGCCAGCTTCCCTCCTGCTGGGAGGGACTGGAGTGGGTTCATTCATAAACTTCTTGCCTGGGGTCCCTTAAGGCCAAAGATCTTAGTTAACCTGGTTGACCAGTCACCTCTTTCCAGAGACAGGTGAGGTTCTCTTACCTGCCCTAGGACTGAGGGTCACTGTGTTTTGACTCTGCTACTGGCAGAAGCTGGACTTAAAAGAAGGTGTTTGGCCTCGAAGAAGGCCACATAGCAAAGTCCTTTACAGCCTGAGCCCTGGAATTCGACTGCCTGAGTTTGAATTTTGGCTTTACTGCTATGTGTTGAATGACCTTGGATAAAAACCTCCTCTCGGAGCCTCAGTTCCTTCATCTTTAAAGTGGGGATAATAATTGAACCCACCTCAGAAGTTGTTGTGAGAATTAAATGAGATGATGCATTTAGAGCGTGACATTAATAAGCACTTAACAAGTTACTGGCGTTATTCTTACTCTCCTTATTAATCAGCAGCTCCCCTTTGCCCACTTCACCCCACTCAGCACCCTCTGATGCTGACCACCTTCCTGTCTTAGAATCTTGTGAGCAGGGACCGGCCCAGTGGCGCAGTGGTTAAGTTCACATGCTCCCCTTCAGTGGCCCAGGGTTCACCACTTTGGACCTCGGGTGAGGACCTGGGTACCGCTTGTCAAGCCATGCTGTGGCAGGCATTCTACATATAAAGTAGAGGAAGATGGGCACAGATGTTAGCTCAGGGTCAATCTTCCTCAGTGAAAGGAGGAGGCTTGGTGGTGATGATAGCTCAGGGCTAATCTTCCTGAAAAAAAAAAATAGAATCTCGTGAGCAAATGCAAACCGGGTCTTGTCTGCTCTTCCCCAGGGAGACCTTCTCCTTCGTCCTGACCAATGTGGATGGGAGCAGGAAGATTGGATACTGCAGGCGCCTCTTGGTCTGTGCAGCCCAGAACTGCCCCCTCCTCTCTGCAGCCTGCTCGGCTCCACAGCTGGGCTGGCTCAAGCCTCAGCTGCAAAAGCCAAGGCTCGCTGGCAGTGGTGCTTGTAGAGAGAGCAAAGCCCAGCACCTGCTGCCATGGTAGTGCCCTCTGCAACCCCACGAGAACAGAGACACACGCCCCCCCTCGCCCACCCGGGGGACCTTTGCTGACCAGGCTTCAGCTGTTGCTCTCCCCAGCTTTCAACAGCTCCCGTCTGTGGGAGGCTCCAGCCTAAGCTGCTCTCCACCTTCTCCCTCCCGGCCTCGTTGCTGTGGCCCGTGGAGCCTCGCAGAACATACACTAGGATTTGGACAACTAGGTTCATTTCTTGGGTCTCTCTGAGTCACTTTTCCAGGGCTCTCCTCTCTAGCCACTTCCTCATCTCTACAGCACTCTTGCTTCCTGTCTTTGCTAACCCCAGATGGCACTGGTGCTGATGGCAGCAGTGCTTGCCAGTGAGCCCACCCAACCCCTCAAGGCCAACTTCTGACTTTGGTGGCCCCTCTGGCCTCCCTGCTACTTATCCCATGAATGGGACCCCAGCGCATCCAGGCCTTCCTCCATCTGGCCCACCATTTACCATGAATCCCCCAGCCGCAGCCCCCAGCCTCGTGCCCCATCAGCCCCAGTCGGGCGAGGCCCCAGGGAGGCTGCAGCACTGAAGGAACCTCTCTGTCCACCCCCAGCCCGCCGGCCGCGGCCCTCGCCTCCCCAAGGTGTACTGCATCATCAGCTGCATTGGCTGCTTCGGCTTGTTCTCCAAGGTAGGGGGGTGGGACAGGATTCCTCAGGGGCCTGTTTGGCCTGTTCAGCTTCCAGGTCTGCCTGCCCTGCCTGTGCTCTCTGAGCCCTGAGTGGAGCTCCTACCTCAAAGCTGGGGTCAGCAGAGGCACACTGGTGATACTGAGGCAGAGAGGGGCTTGGACTCCACTTGATTTTAGGGAAAAGTGGGAACTGAACCTAGGGGACTGTCTTCCCTGCTGGGAGACCCACTGCTCCCACTCTAGTCAGGTGAGAAAGCAATTGGAGTAGGACAGTGGGAAGAGCCCAGGTTAAGAATTGGGAGTTTCAGGAAACTTTTGCCCTGAGGTTCATTTTCCTCATCTGTCAAATGCATATAATGATCCCCTCACCTTCCTACCTTACAGGCAGGTGTGAGGCTTGGATGAGGTGATATATCAGAAAGGGAGAGCACTAAACAGATATGGAGAGAATGATTATACAGTGGGGGTCCTGAGACTCCCTCCGACTCCTTCCAGGTTGGAAGAGAAGTTGAGGCCCCCGGGACTCTCTTGCTGGAGCTAATCTGAGAGCCAGTACACCTGAGTCAGGAGCAGAGCAGAGTCCCTCAGAAGGGGTGGGGTGTGTCTTAGTGGCCACAAAAGGGCTTCAGTGTGCTCTGCCCCCAGCAGGCCCCTTGGAGGTTGAAGGGAGGAAAGTCCGTCAGCCTTTGCTTGGGAAGAGCGTTTATCTGTGCAGGGCTCTGAAGGACAGAGGCAGTCCTGGCCTTGGGGAGTCTCCAGGGGAAGTTGGAGGGCCGAGTGGTGCCCAAGAGGCCCAGCCTTCTAGGCTCCCCCTCCCACCAGCAATAAAGAACATGGTACCATCATGGATGATGAGTTTACTCTGGGATGTCTTCCTGGGGAAGGTGCTTTATGTTGATGTTAGGAGAAGGGAGGAATATGGGTTGATAGAGAGAGGATGAAAAGAAGGCTAGGAAAAAGCAGGTCTTGTGCAGGACATAAATAGCAGACTGGTCTCTCACAGTTGAGAGAGAGAACCAGGTGTCAGAGAGGCCTGAAGGTACACGACGATTGGCTGCACCAGTGAGGGAGCCTCACACATGGGGTCTCTGCCACCCTCCTGGTAGCATGCCTTTGAGCCACGCCTCCTGTGGTCCTTTTCTGTGCAGATCCTGGATGAAGTGGAGAAGAGGCATCAGATCTCCATGGCAGTCATCTACCCGTTCATGCAGGGCCTGCGAGAGGCGGCCTTCCCTGCTCCTGGGAAGACTGTCACCCTCAAGAGCTTCATCCCTGACTCGGGCACTGAGGTGGGTCAGCAAAATGGGCTGGAGGGGCAGGCTTCTGTGGCACCTCTCATCACGGTCCTTCATTCACCAGGTTAATATACAGAGAACGGAGCCAGGCAGGGACTGGGACTTGACTAGAATTCTTGGCAGAGCTGAAAATCAAATCCAGATCTTCTGATCCTCCCAACCTGATACTTACAAGGATGTACTTGAACTCACTGTTCAAGCTACCCAGACTTTTATTTATAATAAATAAACCATGTAAGGTGAGGTTCCTGGTGCTAGGATGGACTTCGTCCCCAGCCCCCAAACTACCACTTTTTCCCATTACCACCTTTATCTTCCTGTGTCTGTCTGATATCTCTACCTGGGTGCCATCTGTCTATTTCTTATCACCTGTCCCCACCCCTGAGTCCCCACCCATGCCACACGGGGATGCCATTGTTTTAAGGCACTAAGCAGACTGAGGCAGCAAACAGAACATTGTTTTCAGAATTCCAGTCCTGATCCCTGGTCCTCTGGATCATCTGTGTGTCCCTCTGAACCTTGGCTTCCCCCTGCAAAAATAAAGGGAGGGGCTGGGCCTTTTCACTTATTCAAAGAGTAAGTATGCAATGCTTGCCGTGTGCCAAGCTAAACTATTTTCTGGATATAAAGTAGTGAATAAAATGAACATGGTTCTTGATCTCATGGAGCTAAAAGTCTAGTGGGGGACATTGAGTGAGAAAGCACAAATAAATATATAATTAAAAATCATGTGATTGTGATTAAAGGAAAAAAACAGGATACTACATAAGAAAATGATGGGAAATACATGTTGCACTAGGTGTGTGGCCCAGGAAGTCCTCTGAGACAAAAAGGAGGATGAGAGTGAAGGGAGAAGAGCCATCCAGGAGAGGGCCTAACCTCTGAAGGACCTCAGGAGGGAAGAGCGATGTACTCAAGGAACAGAAAGGACTGCTGTGGCGGCATGATGAGGGGGTGGGGTGCGCCCAGTGTGGGCCCTGCCAGGGATTACATCAGTGCTATCCTCAGAGCCGAGGGAAACCATGGATGGGTTTTTAGCAGGGGAGAGACAGGATCGGATTTACTCCTGTTGGGAGAATGGAGTGGAGGCTGGTCAAGACTCAGAATTTTGGGATCTGTGTGATTTTTCAGTGTGGTGACTCTCTGGTTTCCCCACAGTTCATCTCACTGACGCGGCCTCTGGACTCCCACCTAGAACACGTGGATTTTAGTTCTCTGTTGCAGTGTCTCCGTTTTGAGCAGATTCTGCAGATCTTTGCCTCTGCAGTGCTGGAGAGAAAAATCATCTTCCTGGCAGAAGGTCTCAGGTGGGTCCAGACACTGAGTGGCTCACCTGAACTGACTGGCATCCCTGGGTTCAAGGGAACATGCTGGAGGGCCCTCAGAGGAAATCAGGCTGTGGGACCCGTGTGCTCACCTCCTGCGTCGAGGTCTTGATCTGCGCCGTCTAGAGAAACAGCTGTTGCAATTCCCCTGCTTCTGCCTCCAAACTTGACTGCTGCCTAAGCCTGAAGAAGGTTCCCAGTTTAGTTCTCAGTAAGGGCATGAAGCGTTCCTGGGCCAGCCCAGGCACAGACTAATTAGGGTGGATGCAGATATGATTCTGCTCTTGAAAGGCTGAGGGAGGGACCGGCATGAGGACAGGGCAGGAAGGCATATAATGGTATGAAGGTCAAGCCCATCTTCTGTAACAGCAAACACATCTCATCTATCCATTTGCTCACTCATTCAGCAAACATGTATTGTGTGTCAACTGTTTGCCAGATGCCAACCATTAAGAAGATATGGACAAATAAGACATGGTTCCTTGACCTTAAAGGGATGTAGAATTATGTAGTGGTTGAAAGCATAGGTGTTGAAATCAGCAGAACAAGGTTCGAGTCCTGTTCTTCCACCTTTAGCTACATGGTTCCTCTTAGGTTAGTTTCTTAACTTTTGATGTCATGATTTTCTTATCTGTAAAATGGAGATAATGATTGTACCTACCTCATAAGGTTGTGGTGAGGATTAAATTAAATAATGCACCTTAGGTACCTAGTGTCCTGCAGGCACATGTTGGTAAGTGCTGGCTATTATTCTTAATAATAAGTTCACAGTTGAATATATCCGTGTGTATAGTGGAAGCAGGGTACTGTCATGTCCTGGTCTCTATCTCTTAGAGGCTTCAAGTCTGAGAAAGACATGGGGAGACATGTGACAGAATGGTGAAGGAAAAAAAATATAAAGCAGTCAGAGGTTGGCCTTCTGTTCATGTCTGGGGAGGGAGAAAGCTGATGATATTGGGCTGACAATCCTGGTTCTATCTTTTAGGGAAGAGAGGAAGAAACGGGATGTTAGGGACCCAAATGTGAGGCCAGAGGGTCAGATGAATGTTATGGGTTTCAGAGAAAAGGAAGCTTGGGCAGGCGACGGGGTCTGTGGGTTAGAAATTCTATAAAAATCAGTGATAACCAAAACGGCACTAGTTCTAGGCTAATCCTTGAGGGAAGTGGTCTAATCTTTTCCTTTGGAAATAGCTCTCCCACTCTCAGCCCTGTAGGGAAGTGAGAGTCTCTGTTGCGGCTGGAGCTGGATTCTGGCCTTTCCCCCTAAGATGAGTGTTTAGGGAGTGGAGGTGACTCCAGGCATCAGCTGGCCTGGACATGGGCAAAGGCTGGCAGGACTTACGTCTCAGGCGTTAACTTTCTCCAGGGCAATCCCACCACCCGCCATTTCCTTCCCATCCTTCCCACGCGGTGTTGTCAGATCTCTGAAGCACAGGCAGGGAGGGGAGTTCCAGTCAACCTAAGCCTTGGCCAGACTCGCAGAGACACGCCTTCTAACTCAGGAAGTGCTAGCTTGATACTAAGAATTGAAACAAAGTTTCCGCATCTCTGTTTTTATTGGCCTTGGTTTGGGGGCAATTTAGAGAAATGGAGAGCCGGGAAAGGTAGTGGAGAATAGAGAAATCAGAACGCGGGGTTGGGTTGTGTGTGTGTGTGTCCGTCAGGAGATGAGGATTGGGGCCTGAGCTGTGACTTAGGCAGTAATCACACAGGGAATGCTTCACTGGAAAGGGTAGGGGAGCCACCTCTGGGGGACTTTCCGGGTAGGAATTGCTGAGCAGAGGTTCCTGGAAGCTAGGAATTTCCCAGGCTAACTGAAGCACCAACCTGGTAACTTTAAATAACCTCAAGTGGCCAGAGGGAGCTGTGAGCGGTGAAGACCGGGGATGAGGGTGGACAGACATGAGGAAATAGGGCTTCGCCCCTCTGCTGTGCCCAGTGTTTACATGTTTATCTCCTTAGCGACACTGTGAGTTCCTTAAAAGCAGAGTGTCTTCTGTTTCCTTCTCTCCATGTCCTCAGCACAGTGGTGACATGCAGCAGGGGCTCAATCAATGATCTGTTTGAGTGAAGGCGTTTCTTCTTCCCTCCTCTCTTGAGAGACAACTTTTATTTTTGGCCAGTAGTGACTTGAGAAGACAAAGCGGGAAAAGAAGGATCAAACAGAGGCCCCATCCTTGATGAGAGGAGCCTCAGCTTCCCCTGGTTTCTGGCCCTGCCCTCCCAGCTCCGAGTAGTCACAAGCTCTGTGACCCTCCTGGCTCTCATACTTGCCTTTGCGTTGGCGCAGGCAGCTCTGGAAGCAGCTGCTGTCGGTGGTGGGCTGTGTGGGGGTGCACAAGGGTTGGGGCGCACCCTCTCACTCTTGTTCTGTGTGCCCTGTCCCCAGCACCCTGTCTCAGTGCATCCACGCTGCGGCTGCGCTGCTCTACCCCTTCAGCTGGGCACACACCTACATTCCTGTTGTCCCTGAGAGCCTTCTGGCCACCGTGTGCTGCCCCACTCCCTTCATGGTTGGAGTACAGATGCGTTTTCGGCAGGAGGTTATGGACAGCCCCATGGAAGAGGTATGATGCCACAAGAAGAGGGCGGGATTGGGAGCCAGGAAGACGGGCATTCGGATCTCAGCTCTGCCACTAATAACTGTGTGATTTGGGGCAAGTTGCTTAATTAATGTCTTTAAGCCTGAGCTTCCTCATCTGTAAAATGGGGATGACAGTGTCTGGTTCCTAGGGATTCTAGGGGAAATAACCTGCATAAAGCTTCTAGCCTCGTGCCTGACACAGAGTTGATGCTCAGTGAGCGTCAGCTCCCTCCTCTTGAATGATTAATGAGTAGGCTCTGGGGTGTCCCATCTCTTATCTGAATGGATGAGCACAGCTGGTCTATATAATACACACTCCACTGGAGTTAATTCACATTCCTTGGAAGTGAGCTAATGGAGCCCTCCTGCAAACTAGGAGTTCTGAAAATGCAGATTTTTGTAGTAAGAGCCATCTTTCTGATTAGCTCAGAACTCAGTTGGCTAATGAAGATACAGGTCCAAATCTCCTTTGATTTTGTCAGCTTCTTATTTCTTGGCAGTGCCCCAGACACATCAGAGGGCTCAGTGGTGAAAATGGGCATTAATAGCAGAAATCTACCTCCAATGTTAGAAGAACAATTCAAAACATGTGTTCTGCTTTGAATGGTCAGTAGGAACTTTCAAAAGATAGCATGTTGCTATAATCTCAAGCCAGAGCTTCTGCTTAGGCATGTCTGCACTGGCTAACCATTGACTCCCTCTGTGCAGACAAAGGGCCTACCACAGGGAGAGGCAAGGTCCAGAAGTAAGCTACTAAAGAGGCATAGAACCAGCCCTAATGGGAAGATTTCTCCAATTTAAATAAGAAATAACCGAGGTCCAGAGAACTCAATTGACTTATCTGAGGCCACACAGGCAATGATGGAACCTAGCACAGTTCTTACACAAGTGTTGCTGAGAAGTAAAGAAGCAGGCTGTTTCCCTTCCTCGCTTCCCGGGCCCTCCCAGCCCTCCTCAGAACTGCTGAGTACACACGCCCTTTGAACAAGCCTCTGCCTTGTGACTAACTGGGACAGAGTGTCAGCCCCGTGTTTAGCAATAAGACTTAAAATGTCCCAACCCCAGAAATTATGAAACTTCCTGATGCTGTAGCTTCAGCTTCTTGGAAGCTACGGCCAGCTGGACTGCAGCTCCTGCTATCCCGGAGCCTTGGCCTGTTTGATTCCTCAGCAGCTGCTCTGTGAAATGGACAGGGGATGAGGGACAGGGAGGCCAGGGCCAGGGTGGGTGTGGAGAAGGGATTCCTTGACTCCACACAAGTGCTCTGGAAGGGATTACTCAACGGACAGTAACATTCCCAAACACTAGAAAGATTTTTGGGAACAACTTCACATAAAAATTCTTCGCACATTCTTACCTCCCAACCTCCAAATGAACAGCCTCCCCTGAATGAAGGCATCTGAGCCTATGCATACAAGTGGTTTCAGGTCTGGACGAGCTCAACTTTTCTCCGCTGATGACGGATAATTACAGTGCCTGCTCTGTCTTTTGGCACGCTTTCCAGTCCCTCTCTTTCTGTTTGTTTGGAAGAAGGGAGCATGGAGGGATCATTCACCCTGTTATCAAGACCAAGGGTCCAAACTGAAAAGAAGGCCCAGCAGGCACTTAATGACCAACGTGAGCTTTGGGGGAACATGGTGAACTGTTGAGCACATGCCTGCCTGAGGTGGCTGCACTCAGTTCCATCTGAATGTTGTCCTTTAGAAACGTGGACCAGTGGTAGAGTTCCTTACTTTTCAGAAGCCCCAAATCCAAAGTTTATGTGAAATTTTCCAATTTAAAAACAGCCATGTGCCACTTAACAACGGGGATACGTTCTGAGAAATGCATCATTAGGCGATTTTGTTGTGCGAACATCATACAGTGTACTTAACACAAACCTAGATGGTATAGCCTACTATACGTCTAGGCTATATGGTGCTGATCTTACGGGATCACCGTTGTTGACCGAAATCACTATGCGGCGCATGACTGTATTGGAAACGAATTGAATTATTTAAAAATACTCTGAGGATCAAACAAACAGATCTGCAGGCTGGAATCCAACCAGCAGAGGCCTATTTGTCGCCTCTGGGCTAGACAGCAGGCCCTTCAGGCAGTGATGGGGCTGCTATAGAAGCAGGCCCCCCGGTTCCAGCCTGTGCTTGTCTGCAGCCTGTAGACACATGGTCTCCTCACTACCTTTCCTTCCCTCTTCCTGCTGACCCTGGGCTCATTTCCTTCTCTTGTTGTTTCCTGTGGGAAGGAAGCTCTGAGGGGGGTTTTGAAATAGTTCTATTTTATTCTATCCAGGCAATTGTACATAAAGCTGTTGCAAGCATTAAAAGATCAAAAGATATGCATCCCTGTCCTAAAGCTGACCAGAGGGCAGAGAGCTGCAGGAGAGTTGTCAGGAGAGCACTGCCATCCCAAAGACAGCACAATCCAGGCTTGGAAGCTTCTACTTCTATTAGCAGTATGACTTCAGGCAACTTCACTCCTTTGAGTCTGTTTCCTCACCTGCACAACAGAGATAGCACTTGCTTCTAGGGCTATTGGGAGGATTAAATGAGATAAGATGTGCAGAGCAGTTACCATGTGTGCCAGGTACTAAATGTTCCATTATAAAGCAATGGTGACGACCAATGTTTTATTAAGGAGTGACTGGCTATGATTTCCCCATATTGTATTTCCCTTCTCCCTTGGCTCTCTCCCTTCTCCCTCTCCCTACACCCTCATACCTTTTCATACCCAGGAAGGGAACTGCGATTTCCAGAGGGGAATAGTGAGAAAGGAGAGTGTCAGACAGGAAATGAGAATTGAAGATGCTGATTTTGTTGCTATTTGGGCTGAAAGGTACCATCTCCACTAGTACCTCTGGAGATGGGAAGTCCTCCTGAGGTCTATGAGGAAAGGGGAAGAGATAAAGCCGTTCTGTGTTTCTTTCAGGTCCTGTTGGTGAACCTTTGTGAAGGAACCTTCTTAATGTCAGTAAGTGTCTGGGTTCAGGTGCCCTGCAGGCTCACCACCAACTCAATCACTCTAGTCTCATCCATGTTCCACTCATTTTAACAAACGAAGTACTTTTGTTGAATGAGAACCCATGCTAATAAGACCTCTCCTCTCTCAAGGAGTCACGACACACGAAGACACAGATGACTTACAACAGAGCAGTTGGTGTTAGTGCCTTTAGAGCCAGGACATAAATCAAATGCCACAGGGGTAGAGCGGAGACTTGCTAATGTTTAGAGTCAAAGTGAAGACCAAGAAACACCCTCTGCCGTTTCTCTCCTGTGTGGCCAGTTCTTTGGGGGTGGTGGGGAGGGGTGGAATTCGTGCCCTCCTCATGCTCTCGACCAAAACTTCACACCTCTTCCCTGACTGCTGGACTTCTGAGCTCACTCTGTCCTCTCCTAGGTTGGTGATGAAAAAGACATCCTACCACCCAAACTTCAGGAAGACATCTTAGACTCTCTTAGTCAGGGGAGCGACTTACAGAGTAAGTCCTAGGCCCCTCTTATTTTGGGTTTCTCCAAAGAACTGGAGGGCATGATTCCCAACCATTGCCTTCCAAACTAAAATGAACTCACTCAGCAGTCCTGGGCCAGTCCCAGAGGCCTGGATTCTTCGGCAAGTCTGAGTGTGAGATCTTATTCTTCCTAAGCAACGGTGGAAAACCCCTACCCAGTCTCCCATTGTAGTCAGTCCCTCAGTAATTATGAACCCCAGCCCAGCCCCTTCCCTGGGAGCTTTCAGCCTGCAATGAAAGCCACTTGGAGGGTAGTTTCATCCGGCTGCTGCCCTCTGAGATGGCCTCTATATGTCCCCTGCAGCTTCGGAACAAATCAACGAGCATGTTTCAGGCCCTTTTGTGCAGTTCTTTGTCAAGACTGTGGGCCACTATGCTTCCTATATCAAGCGGGAGGCAAATGGGCAAGGCCACTTCCAAGAACGGGCCTTCTGTAAGGCGCTGACCTCCAAGACCAACCGGCGATTCGTGAAGAAGTTCGTGAAGACACAGCTCTTTTCTCTTTTCATCCAGGAAGCTGAGAAGAGCAAGAACCCTCCTGCAGGTATACACTGGCAGCCCCCTGTCAATCTAAGCCTGGAGAGGGTCACCAAGTCAGCTGTGGCCCTAGGATGAAGAGGAAGGGAGGAAAGAGCCTTTCTCTCTAGGGGCCCACAAAACAGCTGTCACCTTATCAGTGTGTTTTGAAGGAAATAACCTGAAGCCTAAGAAAATGCTCCTGGGCTGACATTTTGTAGAAGTCTCTCTATTCATCAGCCAGCAGGAGGCTGTTTGCTGTTTTAGTCTGGAGCTAATTCCTATTAATGATTCCTTGTCTGTAGGCCTCTTTTTGGGTCAAATTGAATACCTGGATCTCCAGAGGCCCGTGAGGGCGAGAATCCCCAGCAGGAATGTGGGTGTGGCGGGGGAGCGCGGGAGCAGACAGAGGGGATATTTCTGATCCTCGCTCCACACTTGGCCTGGCCAGATTAGATGCCTCTGACACATCTATCTGAACCCACAGGTTATTTCCAACAGAAAATACTTGAATATGAGGAACAGAAGAAACAGAAGAAATCAAGGGAAAAGACTGTGAAATAAGAGCTGTGGTGGACAGGAGTGATTAGACCTACAGGCCAGCTTTGGACTTTGGCCCCTGCTGGCATGCTAGGCTCGGTGAAGCTCTCAGCCCCCAGAATCCACAGCCTCCTTCCGAGTCCTGGTAACTAGGTCTGGCTTCAAGCTGGTGTCTTGAGCATGGGATCCCTGGAATCAGCTTTCTCAGGACTTTGGAAGGCTCTGAGCTGTGCGCTCACAGAGCTGGGCTCAAAGCTGCATTTCCTGCAGAGGCAACACAGAGCACGGAACAGTAGTCCAGGTGTCATAGAGACTTAGAAGTTGCTGTAACTGCCCTCTCCCAAGAACCACTATTACAAAATCCTCAACAGAGAAAGCAGTTGTGGCCGAAAGGCTCAGTCTCTCCACGTAAGAAAAGAGATCTGTGGACATGTGAGGGTAACAATAAAGATGAAGATCTTGTTGTTTATATGTATCTTTGGCTTCCACTGTTCGGGGGGAATCAGGAAAACAAGACAATACGATGTGAGAATAACCTGGACTAGAGGAGGCAGCCCTGGTCATAGTGGGCCACAACTCTGGGGTTCTGTTTGGAGTGGCAGCATTACGGGGGTCAGCAGCTCCACTTCTGATAGGAAGAGGAGGGGATGCTGGTAAAAGCAGCAACAGTACTGGGGCCAGGGCAGCAGTTCTTGGTTCCAGTCAGGTGTGCTTCCCAGAATCCAGGGAGGAAAGGCTGCTAGCCAGAGGGCGGCACCTGCAGTCTAGGGGAACTTGAGGGTTAGGACTGTAGTTAACAGAAGCCAGTGAAGAACGCTACATTGCTTCCGTAAATAGGTCTGTCTGCATCACTTCAGGTTTGGAACCTTCAGGTTTAGTCATCCTATTTTGTTATTCTGAGAAGCCCAGTTCAACTCTTTAGCTAAAGATGGAGAGCTCCCTGCACTGACATTTTTCCCTTTGAGAAAAGAGACTCAGAATCTTAAGAGTCTATCTTCCCTCCATACCTCTACTGGTAGCTTCTGTGAAACACTGTAAGGGATGGGAAACTTTTAGAAGCATCTTGTTTTTCAAAAGTTCCATCTTTTTAATGTATGTGTATGAGTGTGGCCCTCAGAGGCCTCTGAATTCTATACAAAGAACACAGATGTTTTTGGAGTGGGTATGGGATCTGGGGTTACCAAATTGAAGTTAAAGCCAATGTAATTTGATTCTGGGGCACAGAGACATACTGCAGGTGGCAGATACTCCGCCGTCCACATGCCACCCCGAACCACACTGCTATTCTTCACAGCTTCTAAGAGTCATTGCGCCTTTTTAGGTAGATTATGGCAGTGGTTCCTAAACCCAGTTGTACCTCAAAAAAGGTTTTAGGACAAGGACTGGAATCCTGGGAAGCTTATGAAAATACTTTGAGGCCCCATCCCAAACATACCAAATCATCTCTAGAGATAGGACCTGGGAGCCTGTAGTTTTTAAAGCTTCTTCAGGTAATTTTGATACCTAGCCAGGTATACGATCACAAGAAGAATCATGGCCAGCGGAGTTTACTATAAATGCACCCTTGACCTGAAGCCGATGGCCTCTACCACCATCACCATAGACAGTATCTGTCACACCAAATACCTGAGTGTCTTCCAACCTGGAAATTTCAGCCTTTTAGGCTGAAAAAGGTTCTAGCATCTCGGTTTACAGCTTTAGTCTGCTAAAACTTAGTAGGGTATAGGAGAGAACACTGGACCAGGATTCAGAAGATCCAGATTCTAGTCCCCATTCAGAACAGCAGCAACTGTCTAACAGTGGTATGCCTTTTAGCTTCTCCAGACCTCAATTTCCACTGAAGGTAATTAACATCTGCTGCGTCTTTTGTAATAATCAAATAAGACAGTAGATGTAACTGTGCCAAAGAAGTAGAATTATCCTTCCTTCTCTTTCCTCATTTGTCCTTGCTTTCAAAACTTGAATCTGCCCTAGCATTTTCCTGTATGTACTTTTCCACCCCAGATGCTGGAGAAGTTGCTAGCAAGCAAAGGTCATGAGAGATTTCCCTTTGCTGCTACAGTCTAGCAAAGAAATTAAAGATTTCACTGCCATTGCTAATCCAGATTACATGGGACTAATGGGATCATTAAAAGTGCAAGAAAGCAGAGTTCTGGCTGGCAGGCAAGACAATACAGCTATTGTTTATCCATGATTATGGAAACAGGTATAAATAAAAATCAATAATAAGATACTTCATTTTAGCCAATAGTTTAAACCCTTTCTGCTCTCTGCCTCTTCATTCAAGCAACTGAACTATCTACATACAATGGAAACGGATCTTGTTTATAGTTACTGAACACACCTGGTTCTCATTTCAAATTGCAGTATAGATAGTGAGCAGCCAGAAAAAAGACCGAACATTTTCAATAACTGCCTAAAGAGGCCCAGGCCTCTCTTATTGAAAATTTGGGGAAAGGGTCTGACATTCCTAAAGACTCATAATCTGAACGTGACAACTACAACAAAAAAACCTATCAAGAGGAAAAATGAACATATTTCTATGTTTTAAGCTAAACAAGTCATTCAAAATAGAAAAGTCATAGGACACATAATGACACTGCAGCTGACTGAATTTCCTTACTTATTAAAGGACATAAATTTTGTTTAAATTTTTTAAAATGACATTAAAACTTAGCTTATCTTTCCACTAAATGAAAGTGAGAAAAAGGCTGGCTTTCAGATCACGTATTTATTTAAAAAAATAAAATGGAGTGACAAAGTTATATTATTCCGCATGCTAACAGGATTTCCCAAGCTCGTGAGAGAGATCATTTCTTGAGCAATAAAAAAATGACTTACTTCCTCAACAATGTAAAGACAGGAAACCTTTCAATCCAAATTCGAGGTCTTTATCACTAGGTCCACCTCACAAGCTAGTGGGATCTATCTGTGCCACAAGCTGAGCTCCTTCATAAAGAAAGACTGAGAAGACACTAAACAAGGATGTCACTAAAAGATGATGATTTGTTAAAATTATAAAGCAACCATCTAGTGACCTGCAAATATTCTGCATTAGAAATCTCCACCACTGGGGATCTGCTCCCCATGACATTTTTATTCTGAATCCAGGATAATTACAAACACATGGCATTTTTTCCTGCATGCTTTCTTGGGCCAAATCCTGTATGACAACATGTACAATTTACAGGATGGGACTTGCAATTCTCATTCTCCCACAGGATAGATAAGGAGTGTTACCAGTAACAAAGAATAAAAGTTATACAACATTGATTATTATAAATTATATTTGTTCTTATCCACCCATTCTCCTTAATATGTTCAGATTCTTTCCTGAAGAAAACATGTTTCCTATATAACACCAGTTACATTATTAGTGATGATTAGAATGAGCTGTAGAGACCTTGATTCTGAAGACATGTATGTGCAGATGTGATGCAATCTGATTGCAAACACTGACACAGTAGCGGATCAAATCAAAGAAAGAGAAGACCTGGAAAGAAAAGAGACTATTAGATTCTCAGGACCTACTTAGGCCATCCCTAAGCTTCCTGAAAGTGAAGAGGAGTGGCTTCTGACTTCTTCTCTTCAGATTCACCTTCAATTCCATATAATTTAATAACTCAATTTACTCACAGATTTTTCCTTTACACCAAAGATCAACAAACTCCTAGAGAGAGAGTAAATATTTTAGGTTTTGCACACCATACTGTCTTTGTCACAACTGCTCAAATGTGCCACTGAAGCATAAAAGCAGCTATAGACAACACATAAATGAATGGCCATGCTGTGTTCCAATAAAACTTTATTTACAAAACAGGCCATTGGTCCACAGGGTGTAGTTTGCCAACTCCTGCTTTACAGTCAGAAATCTGAAATTTATGAATCCTAATGTAGGCAGGGCTAATAAGAATAATGCAAAAAATGGCTCAAAGACAAAGAAACAAGGAACTCTCACGAAGTCCCATAAATGTGGTTTTCTGACTTTCCAAATCATCACAATTATATGATCTATCTCTAAGGACTGGCCCTCTGAAACAAGAAAACAACTAGCCTCCAAATTATGATATAGGACAATGTACAATACTTACCAGAGCAATCCAAAGTACAATATATTCATCAATAAAGCTGTTAAAATATTGGTCCAGAAACAAAAGTGCTGGGCCTATGAATGCTGTGTCATGCAAATGCATTTCACTTTTAGTCATGTGTGCCACCTATGAATAAAAGAGAATCAATGATGTAGGCATTTTCATATTACAGCAATTGTGAGCTACAAGTCAGTCAGTACTGTGCTCAAATACCAAGTTTCAAGAATTCTTTAGCAATATTTGTTGAATTTCCAAAACTAAAAAGCTGACAACATGGTGTGTGTGAGAGCTATACATCGTATACCACATCAACGAAGTCCCCAAAAGGAGACTTTGCACAAAGAGTCTTAATTTGAGTGTAGAAATTGAGATTGACAAATGCAGATAAACTAAACAACTAAATTAAACTGTGGATAGAAAGGAGAAGAATTGTAAAGGTTCTGGTAATCTCAAATTGTAGCTCCACAGAAGAGTAAAAACAGCTCCCATGTTGATATCAAAATATTCTGAGCAGAGGAGGGTAAAGTCTAGAACTGCTTTGGAAGCTGTGGAATCAAACGATGGCCATAAAACCAAAATAAGATGAAAGTTAAAAACAAAACAAATAAAAATTTTGGTGCTTACCACAAGCTTATTGGTGATTTTAGCAGATACAAAACCAAATGTCAGAATATAAAGACAGGGATGCTTTTCAAAAAGCTGAACTGCAGATTTCTTATAGATCATTGCAGCTAATGTAATCACTGATCCAATATGGAGAAAAGGAGAAAGGACACTTGTTCCCTGTAAACAGTAAAGAAGGGAGAGGAATTAATGGTATTCAATACGGATCAGATACTACACGGATCTGCTGTAAGAGAGATCAACTCAAACTTTTAAGAACCTCATGATGCCTAACGGCCAGCAGTTTCTATAACCGAATACCAGAACAACTAATAAAAAGCAGCAGCATGGACTGGTTAGGCAACAAACTAAGGATTTTACTCAAGAAGCCAGGCTTATTTTACAAAGCAGGTCATACTTTTTTTAATATATGTGTATAAAAGTGCATGTGTCTGTGTGTGTGTCCATGCAGAAAAATATGCTATATAAGCACATAAATGTATGCATGTATAAATAAAACTGAGAAGTTTTAGACATTACCTTTTTTAAAGACTAACTTGAGACTCTAAACAAGTGATTTTATACAATTTGAATGAAAAATAAAGTGACCACAAAATGAAGTCTTAGCATAAACAATCATTGGAAATCTTAAGATATACTTACTGCTATTGTTGATCCATTTTTTCCAACACCACCGGTGAAGATTACACGGAAGTAATTTGTACAGGAAAATATGGTCCCTGCTACAGTACAAAGTGCAGGAAAAATTTTCATTTGAATATTCAGCACTGGAATCTTTAACGGGTAGAAAGAGAGAACAATTAAAATACATACAAATTAAAATAAGAAAACAGAACATTTGATTCATATTCTGATATATTCTCCATTCCCTTTAGTTTAGTATATACTTAAAGTAATGGAAGTTTTCCTCTCCTTTCCATCACATGCAATAGAACAAGTCTCAAGAGATGAGGCTATAAAGAAATTAATCTCACTTCTGACACCAACCTTTAAAAAACAAAACTGATCCAACTTTACTAATTTGTGTCACAAACTCAGTGAAGCTCACCTAATGAAGCCTAGAAGACTTGACAGCAGTGAACCAGGCTGTCTCCTGGTTTTTTAATAAAAGAAGGATACTTTGTCTTTTTCTGTGTACAGTTTTTGAACTCTACCTCTAAATCTGTAATTTGTTTCTAATTGTTATGAGAGAGAAAGAGTGGAGCATAAAAAGACTAAAAATATTTGCAACTAGATTAAAAAAATCTGTAAACTAGAGAATGGAAGACAAAAGTTCTATTCAGAAGTGTTCCCATCTCCAAACTGTTAGGATACAGGCAGCGAGTAAAAGCAGAGGGCAACCAAGAAGGCATTCATATGCAGGGAAAAACACGTCCAGCACATCCAAGCAGGTACAGCTCTACAATTGTGTATCCAAAGTTTTAACATATAAGTTTACTTTTCAAAAGAAGTAAATAATATATTTTTAGAGTATATTGAAAATATGGGTTGATTTACCTAAAGGGGTTCTGAGTGGATTGAGGTCATGTATTGAATCTTGCAAGCGCAATATCCATTATTTCAAATTAAATTAATTTGTACAAAATTTTTAAAATCATTTAAGATTCTCTTCCTTTTTGTAGCTTTCCTTTAGCTTTTCTGAACCTTAAATTTTGTCCAATATGGAATGGAAAGAAATCAATAGTAAAATGATATATTCTAGTAATAGAAACAAATGACTATAGGAACAAGATTCCAAAAGCCCACAATGGTTTAATGAGTTCTTATAATGAAAATATTTTAATTAGGGCTGTTTGTACTTTTTTAGCGCTGCCATGTGCCTACACTTTTAAAATCAAATAGCAAATGTGACATGTTTTGCATGTATAAAATCCCAGTAAAAGTGGTAGAGACATAAATCTTAATGTTTAGATACTCTATTTCTTCAAAACTCTCAAGAACTCAGTTTGTTTACACAACTCTATGACCTCTTGCAAAACTACAGCTCAAAACAAACTGAAATCAACTTCAAATTTCAAGTTGCACTGTGGCAGTGTTTAATATTCTAAAGTGAAATAGGTCAACTTAAAAATCAAGCCCAGAACAACTTAAAAATCAATCTCAAAAATCAAGCCCATTTATGGAGCATCCTAAATGGTCTTTTTCCCTCCCTAATTCATCTCCAAACCCTATAGCCCAAATTCAAAACTAGTTTTCAATAAAGGAGAAAATCAACACCATGGTTGCTTTAAACTCCAACAGATTTTTCTCCTCCAGTTCAGAAAACTAGGGATACTACAATCTAAATCTGATGCACCTGGCTGAAACTCAATACTTCGTCTAGTTTCCTTTTCCCTCCAGAGACAAAGGACCTGTCTGGCAAAGGGGGAAATACTACACGCCCTCAGATTTCAAAACAAGCAAAGTATTAATCCATTACAGGGGATGCCTGTATTAGGGCCAGGGTACGGAATGAGTGCTAACTCTGGTGTAGCAGTAATCTCTGCCACAACCGAACTGAATAGTGTCACAACTCTATTTAAAATTTGGTGAAAATGCTTTAGGATCACGGGAACTGCTGCCCTTTGAAAGAAGAAAGAATAAACCGAAATATTAGGGGCCAGCCTGGTGGTGCAGTGGTTAAGTTCGCATGTTCCACTTTGGTGGCCCAGGTTTCCCGGTTCGGACCCTGGGTGCAGACATGGCACTGCTCATCAAGCCATGCTGTGGCAGGCGTCCCACATATAAAGTAGAGGAAGATGGACACAGATGTTAGCTCAGGGCCAGTCTTCCTCAGCAGAAAGAGGAGGACTGGCAGAAGATGTTAGCTCGGGGCTAATCTTCCTCAAAAAAACCCCACAAAAAACCCTAGAAACATTAGAAAAGCCAGGCAAATTAATTAGTAAATGGATTGGACCACAAAGTAAGCAAGCTACAGACTGAGGAGCAAATTGTCATAAACATTCCAAGGGCCCTCTTCACTTCTGTCACATATTATAGCTATATACACCAAAGCATAAGCTCCTGAGTGTAGGATTTTGTTTGAATTGATTTTTATATTCTCTCTAGAGCCCTGGATATTGTAGGTGCTCAATATACACTTGCTGAATGAAGATTAAGATCTTTTGCCTTTCTCTTACTCTCTCTGTAGAATTACTGCTTGAGAGAGTATGAAGACACATCTTGTCCCCATATTAAGAAGGAAACAGGAAGTTAGCTACAAGAAAATCTGAGGCAAAGTAAAGGGAAAGCTGGTGTCGGAGGAATCCCACGTCTCACCAGGTGATCCCTTAAAAATCGGCCCCAACTGATCCACTTATAAAAAGCACTAAAAGTGTTGCCATTTTTACCTCCTACCCAAGCTCAAAGAGAGTGGGTACATTCTGTCGTTCCCAGTCTTTCCCTTTCTGTCCTCATCCTGGAATTCATCCAAGATAGTCAAGTACATCCACTCTATAGAAACAGCCAGACAGTTGTACTGAAAACACCTTTATTTCAGGGCTACCCAGTTTCGGCATCTTTGAGACTGGGAAGAATAAGAACTCCTTTGAGTCATGGTGTCCGCCCTAGAGCCAACGGAAAACCTTCTGGGTTCATACCATGAAATTATACATCCAAATATCATCGAACTAATGTAATTCATTTTAAAAGGATTAGAGATGGAAAAAAACCGTTAAATTCTCAGATTTACCAGACTATAACAGACACATGTTTTGGTTTAGTAGTTTGGATTAATGCAGAATATCAGTTCCTAAACTGTTACACTAGTTTTCTCACCAGCATAATAAAAGGTTCTTACAGGCTTTGTAAATTTCAGCAGAAATAGAAAGCATCATTTTGAGATTAGATACTTTCTTCCCAAGAACGTGGGAATGCCTGTTTGTAAATACATTTAATATAAGCTAATTCCATCAAAATACAATGTAACATATTTACAGTATCCACCAGGTGTTTAAGGAAAATCACCAGGTTTGAATTACTTAAGTGTAAGGGCACTTCTTAAGTCTTTCAGTTTAAGAATGAGATACAAATAAATTACACTACATATGAAGTCTTCAGTTCTAACTAATTGAATTCTGAAACTTCCCTGTAGTAACACTCACCATCTGCTATACCACTCACCATTTGTTTTAACGGATTCCAGAAGGTGTCTCATGGTTTAATACACATTTAATCAACTATTACATTTAAAAGAATCAAATGTCAGTGAAAATAATCATGAGGGGAATTATATGTGGGCCCCCTTCAAAGTGATGATATTCTTTTTTTGTTTTTTAAAGAGTGCTATCATGGAAGATGTTCCAAGACATTCCAAGAGGATATATTCTTTTGGGGAAGCAATACACAAAACATATGTTCTGTTTTTGTTTCAAAAGTAGCCCTGGAATGGACTTAATGTACCACGTAACTCCAAGTCCAAAGTTCACCCTGCCCTAAAAGAAGTTAGTGTCTCACCATGGCTGTGACTTTCCATTTTCAGAAGGAATAAAATAACTTTACATATCACCCTTTAACTAGATTATCTTGTATTAGAAAACACAAGCAAAAGACAACATGCATTACATGGGATACACAACGTGAACAAAGTTACCATAGATTGCCAAAAAGGTGGTCCTCCAATCACTGCCAGCAAATGCATGATTATTATGAAGATTTGCACTTCAGTCACATCAATTCTGATTAGGTACAAAAAGCCAAAAAAGCAGAATTATTCAAAACAATTTCAAGTTAATTACTTGCAAGCTTAGCAGCATTCCTCTATCATGCACAATAGAAAAAATCTCAAATATTGAGGAAAGGGGAAAAGGAGGTGTCAAAAATTTGTTATGAGCAAAATCAAATAAAATCCAGAATCTTTTAATTTAATTTGATGAATTTCACAGAGCAATAAAAACCCCTCCGTTTCAAAGGAAATTTCTGATTCTTTGAATTTGGGCTGAAACTATAGCTTAACCTTTCCCACCAAAAACAAGCAAACAAACAAAAGGCGTGTGTGTGTGTATGAAATTTTGAGTGTCAAGCAGAGGACTGCATTGTACTGCTATATGAGATCTTGAAATAAGTGCTTCGTAGTATCAAATGGAAAAAATGGTGCGCTTTTACTAAAGTAACATAAATCACAGACACCTTGCAAAACTTAACTGCCCTTTAGATATATTCATTTAATGTCTCCCATGGGATGGGTGTGAAAAAAAAATCACCCAATTCTCAATGAAATTCTTATGCTTATGAGGTCAACTACTCTAAGATTTCTGGAAAGAGGATACTGAAAGCAGCCAAGAATTAGCTTTGAGATTGCTGAAATGATCTTACAGTCAAGAAGAGACAAACCTGATACAAAAATAGGGCAGTAGAAATTAGAAGTCTGAAAGACTGAGCAAAAGAATATGGGTAAAAAGACTGAGGAGCAAAGTGTAAAATGGTGTCCCTTTCCTTCTGCAGACTAGCACTTTACATAATCTTGAGATTATCATTCTCAGATTAGATCAAACACTTTCTAATTTTGAGAATTTATCCTACAGATATGCTTGCACAAAATGTACAAGGTCATTCATTACAGTATTATTTATAACAGCAAAATTTAAAAAATATCCCTCAATGAAGGAGTGGTTATAGAAATTATGGTACTTCCATACAATGGAATATTTGGTAGCTTATAAGAAAAGAGTGGGGTAGCTCCCTATATAGTGGTGTGGAAAAATATCAAAGATATATTAGGTGAAAAAAAGGTTGTAGAATGTGGATATGCTATTTTTTGTGTAAAAAAGAAGAAAAATAATATTCTCTTTTTGTTTTTTCCAGTAGTTTACATAACAAATTTCTGGAAGGACACATTACAAACTAAGAACAATGGTTCCCTCTGGGAGAGGACAGCGTGGGAACCGGACAGCTGGGAGATGAGGATGGGAAGGAGAGTGATCGCTGCATACCTTTTTTATAATGTTGTGAGTAATGTTTCTACTAAAGTAAATTTAAAAAATCAGTTTAAGAAAAATAGGTATCAACAACAGTAAGGGGGTTCAGTTCCAAGAATAGAGCCCCCATCTCTAAAACTGATACTTAAAGCAGACAATCTATAATGTGAGCTTAAGATACGTAAGCTCTCATGCCCATAAGTAACTAGGTTGAAACCAGTCTCTTACAACTAAAAAATTGATCTATGTTTGCTCAAGAACGTTTTTTAAACAGAAGCTTATTAAACTGCAAACATATAGTGATGTAGTTATCTTGATATACACATTTATTGGAAAAAAATGGACTGAATTAGGCTAAAAAGAATCTGTAGAGCTGACCTGGTGAGTGGTGTTGCCAATAAGGGGAATTACAGTCAGTAGCAGACTCAGGAGACTAAGCAGGTGTCATAGATGATCGACTCTGTCGTGGGTGGAGGAGGGTAGACATCTTACAACATTTTGCTGGATATATGAAGTAGCCTTTTGGGAGGGGAAGGGCCAGAAGTATAGAATTACAAAATAAAAATGGAGGGAACCTCATGCAATTAATCTTTGTACCTTGGATGAATGTAAAAGAGAATAGGAAACATGAAAGATCTTTACAAAGTCATAACTGGGCTTCTTAGGGAAAGTTTCATGGATTAGCCTGTTCAGAAATTTTGGAAGACAGAATTTTCTAAACCACTGAGATATTGTCACTGTATTTTGATCAACAGTGCCTTAATATTAGGAAGGAGAGCCAGGGAAAACTTACTTACCAGTTGGTAGGTAGTTAGGAATATTTTTTCCTGTTTGCTTATCTGATTTAGAGGAATACTCTCTACTCTAGGATGAGGCCCTCCTGCTCTGAATCATGAGAACTGCCTATCGGCACTCCTGGAGGTGTGCCTCTAATCCTGATGGCCAGTGAAAAAGGGTGCAGCATGAGACCGTCCCCAGAGACAGGAATTAAGCAGGCCAAGAGGGATAGGTGGCAGAAATGATTAACAATAACAAAAGAGTTAACGATTCTGTTTACAAGAGAGCTGGTTACATGACAGTCCATTTTTCTACCTTTCCACTAACTCAGTATGGGCTGAATTTACTATAATACATATTAGGAGGGGGCTCATTTTACTCTTTTTGTCAGGAAAGATAGAGTTATTTAGAAGGGAGAATACTATACAAAGGCAGGAATTTGGCATTTCTGTAGTCACTTCCTTATTATTATTTTCAAAATAATAACAAGGGTGAGGGGCTGGCCCGGTGGCACAGCAGTTAAGTTCACATGTTCCACTTCTCAGCGGTCTGGGGTTCGCCGGTTCGGATCCCGGGTGCGGACATGGCACCACTTGGCAAAAGCCATGCTGTGATAGGCGTCCCACGTATAAAATAGAGGAATATGGGCATGGATGTTAGCTCAGGGCCAGTCTTCCTCAGCAAAAAGAGGCGGATTGGCAGTAGTTAGCTCAGGGCTAATCTTCCTCAAGAAAAACACAAAAAAAACAAGGGTGAATAATAGCCCCAGGTGTTGGGATTATTTCTCATAAATAAAAAACAAAAAACCAACCTTCAAGACTGTGCCAAGAATAAGCCCTTCAAGACATAAGGGATATGTGGTAGAAAAGCACCCAAAACACCAGAGTGATTTTTTAAAAAGACATATGGGAAAACAAATCTCATGTCTACAGCATGAGATTTCCACAGTCTAAAAGTTTCAGAGGGGGAAAATTACATGATAATAAACATAATTTTCTGCAACCATGAAGCTATTTGAATACCTTGACTGGTATTGCTTAAATCCTTTTTCTACTTTATTTTAGTATAGGTTGTCAAAAGACAAAAAGAACTTCCTCAATTACTGTGGATAATCCATAATGAGTACTCTGGTTAGAACATACTTAAATTACGACAAGCCAGCAACAAACAATGTTCTGATGGCTGTCACCTGAGAAAAATGGAAAGAAGTCTCCACCAGTTGCGGAGACTAATAAGGTCTCCCATTCTTCTGATGGGGAGGCTGTAAGTGTGGCAGTCCATGGTCAAAATAACCTTCAACACTCATAATAAATGCTTTGGGCCCATCATGCCTTACAATATCCGAATGGTCTATTGATTAAAGGTAAAGAGATCAAGGTATCCTAAATGAATCTGAGTAATTTTACCTTCTAACAGGGAACAGAGAATCTCCCTAGCTGGAGTGAGAAGCCCAGGGGGCCCTCATCACCACAGAAAGGCAGCTTAGAAAGCTCTTTGATCAGGGCAGTTATTATATAAGAAGTGCAGCTTTTAAAAGTGATTACAGGGTATAAGAACTCCAAATTAAGTTACCTAACTATGAAAAAAAATTCTACTTTGAATGTTTCATTTTTATTTCTCAGTGTTCTGAGAAATACCTAACAAATACAAATTTGGTTTGAATTCCAAGATTCAGTATTAACTGAAGGGTGTGAAAGGATTTAATTGACCTTCTGTGAGAATTGATAAGCATGTTAATCATCTTTTCCCAGAATTTTTTGTCTTTCCTCTCTAATATCAGAAACAAGACAATTTAATCTATTTTTCTTCTACATGTGACATACGCACTTCAAAAATAAACTTAGCTAATTTGTAAACAAATTTTTTGTTAAGCTATACATACTAAATATAACTGTGTGGTAATTTGTATTGGCTTGGTTAGCACAGAATATGCATCAGGGCTAAATTCACAATGTCAAAGAAACTCTGATTTGTACAATTTGACTTGTGAGCTATTATTTAAAAAGAAGCATTTTGTTTAAAAAGTCATTGAAGGTGTATGGAACCCTACTCAAGGATCAGATTGCTATAAACTACAGATTTGCAATTATTTGTCAATGGATCTGAAGTTCAGGGGACTCATGCATAACCAGAAGATGGCATTCATTATATATGTTACCAGAAATACCAGGGGTGGAGTGAAGTATTCGTAGATTGGAATGAAGATTAGTCTAGAAATTCAACATACTGCCTTCCAATATTTTACTTTCTACCTTTGATAAGGGGCAAACTGGGCATGGCAAGCTTAGATTAATGTCAAATTACACTAACTGTTCAGCTGAGTGATAACTATGAGGATTTTAAATTCCAGTGTTATATACAGAGAAAGTCTAAGCATCTATTTTTGAGATAAGCTGAATTATTTAAAACAGTATTATCTACCACATGAATGACTATTATGGATCAGTAGATTATCTGAGAAGAATGAAAAAACCAAAACAAGAAAACCCACAACAACCCATCCAGTGACTTTGAGTAAGAAAAGAAAATAGCCAAAGGCTAGAATAGAACGAGTCCTCTAAGAAGAACTAAAGTTTAGGTCTCAGATTTAAGGGGCAGCCTATCCTTATCACCTTTGCAAAGAGAAGAATTAGAACAGAGTCCTCTCACCTCATTCAGTAACAATCTTGGAGTTAAATAAAGGGATCGAGGACAGATTTCTCCTCTCAAACTAGCACAATCAATTCTGGAAGAAATTGTAAACTACTGGAAGTTACTAACAGGTCTTAAAATTAATATAATAATAATGACAATGAACACTCACTACATGCCAGGCATTGTAGTTAGCACATTACATTTTTTTATTCTTTTAATCTTCACAACTATTGTAGGAGGTGAGAACTATTATCACCATTTTATAGATGAGGAAATTTAGTCAGATAGGTTAAATGATTTCTCCAAGGTTACAGAGAGAGCAAGTGGCAGAGCCTTGAAAGAGATTGGAAGTGTTGCTGCTACACAGTGCTACAACTCTTCTAATTTTTAGTCTACTAATCAACTGGAACAAACATCTGTCAGATGTTTTTAACTTGCTATCACTAAGGTGTCTATACATTTCAGGATGATGCTTATCATATTCTAACACAATTTTCCTTAAAATATGAGGCTACAAGAGGCAACAGCTGACATAGGAAGTTTGGACACTAATAAATTAAATTAAATTGGAAACAAATTAGAGAGAACAACTCTTTCTGAAGCCTATTTTTTCCTCTGAACTTTGTAGAAAAAAGAGAAAAAAGTACATCTGACAATTTCATTTCAATGACCAAATCAGTTAAAGCAACAAATATTAAAAGCAAAAGAAAATCTCTGCAAGTTAGTGATTGGTAAAAGTGAAGACAGTATATCTCGAGGAAAAAATCCAGATTTCCAAAACATTTTTCATGATGTTAAAATTAAAATGCATTAGTTTCTAGAAACATTTTAATAGTGAGGGCTCTATAAATATAGGGTACTTTGTTACCATAGACAGACAAGGTGAAAGTAAATAATACAGCATATCTTGACTATTAATTTCAATAAAAACACTGGTGGAAAAGACCTATTGCGAATATAATTAATAATAATAATAAATGAGCTACCTAAAAATATAAATCTAGACAACTGCAGCAAGCATAAAGCTTCAGGTTTTTGGAGAAAGAACCAGAAGACAGATTAAGGGTAAAGTCTTGCTAAAGAATGACACATCCTGAACTATGCACATTATTCTACCCTAGGAGGGAATCCCACAAATAATTATGCAAATACACTGTACATTCAATTGAAAATGGCTTTAGTTTTGCTACCAAAACATGCCTATGGTACTTCTCAGTATTTTCCACATTCCAAGTTTTTTTGAAAAAACGATGTAGAATATCTCTTACTATTAATTTGTCCCCAAAGCCATCATCACTGCCATTGAATAGCTGGATTTACTATCCTGCAAGATACGTTTCAGAAAGAACTTTGCTACCAGGGATTCACTATTTCTGGCAAATTATTGAAGCAGTTTGGGGCATGGGGACTCAAGTGTAGGAAGCCTAATGCAGTCTTGTATTGCTAGAACTATCTGTCAGGCGTCCATATGAAGAGCTCCCCAACACTCTCTGAATTGCAAAATAAACAGAATCTTAGCTGTATTTTTCTCGTAAATAAACCTTTTCATATTAAAGTGTGAAGGATTCCAGACTATTCTACTGGGAAACCATTTCCTAATAAATCTTTTTGAACTTTTAAAAGTCATAAGGTCAAAATTATAATTCTAATATGAGAGAAAAAGGTACGTTACTTACTGTTAGCATTAAGAAAATATGTATTTACTAAAAAAACCCCCCAAATCTGAAAAAGGAGGGTATTCAAAGGATGACTATAGGAACATGAAAAGCTAAGGACACTTAGCTTTAAAAGCATAACTAAGAGAGGAAAACAGTAAACAAAACAAATAGAAGTGAGAATAGCTTCTAGCATTAATTTTTTAAAAAACCAAGATCATTGAAAACAGAAATGGAAGAAGTAGTATTAGATTGCTTAAAGGATATGCTAAGTCAAGAGAATAAACAGAATCTTTCCTACATTACTATAGAGTCCTCTCGACTTACCTAAGGAAAACTCTGCTTGCTTTATTCCGTTTTCAAAACATAAAGGCCAAAAAACTTCTATTTAATGGTGGAAAGGTATTTATTTTAAGAATATTACATAGAGCAAAAATGATATTAGGTATAGTAGGTAAACGGGAGAGAAAATTGGTTTTACCATCAAATCACTAGAAATGTTATTTTTAAAAAAATGTTGTTTAATAGGGTGGATTTTTATTGCCCTATTGTATATTAAAATTATTCATCTTCTAATAACCTGTTTGTGAAATACCACCAGGAAGACTGTTGATTTTTTGTTTTTTAATTACTCTGTGCATGACAAAGGTGCTGTCTTTATTGAGTTCACGCCATTATTGACTGGACAGCATGAATATTCTGGCAGTTACCGTGAAGTTCCAGAACCAAGGTCCCAGGGTTCCTGTGAGAAGCTGGCATATTATAATTATGATCTGGGACTCTGTAACATCGAATCTATGCATAAGGAAATAAACATTTCAAAATAATTTTACTCAGAGCTTTTGCTAAGAACTCCTACTAAGACAGGTAGCAAAAACAGACTTAAAAGGTAGCATTCTCCATAAAGACATCTAAAGACTCAATGTTACAATTCACACAGTACTATTACTATCCTTATGCACGCATGTATATTTCTTACCCAACTCAAAATAGTAGAAAAGTTTAAAAATTAAAACTGTAACACATTGAATAAACGACTTAGAAATAGGCAGGTGGAAACACTAGAACTAAAAACACAGTCAACTCTCAATTACTTAGGAATGGTGAATTCTACTTGCCAAATAGTCACACTGTCTGTGACATAGGTCCCTTCAGTGTCAGAGCATATCCATCCTTCCCTGTGGATAGGAGTGCTTCCCAGAAGCCCCAGTGGACAGTCACCTATATGTCTGAAAAACCACTAATCATCTCACACCCCTTCACTGCCCGATACCTCATCACACTCCTGCCTCTCTATCTCAGTAAAATCAGCAGATGTTCATGGAAAGGGCAAGTGGGGAGGTGTGAGTGACTTCTCCGCATATGGTTAGAATAAAAATCAAACAGGCCATCACTTGGTCCTGTTTCCTGAGAATCTCTAGTCCAGAATCTTATCCTTTTTCTTCTTTCTCTCTCCTTAATTCCACATCAGTGTTATAACTCTCTACTACATTGGATTAGTTTATTAGTAGTAAAAATGAGTAAAACATCCAATTCAATCACTAAAGAAGTTTTGGAACACAGATGGTGACAGAAAAGAGTAGCAGTATAGAATATGCTTCAAATAAAAACTACATAATCCAAATTAAGAACTGAGGAATGCTAATAAGACAGAAAGAGGTCCACGATTTTACCCAATGATCTGAGAATCCAAACTGCAATCTAGGTTTTTACATTAATACAAATAGTTGTTTTAGGATATTATCCATAATAATTTGATAAAATTAAAATGGGCAAGAGTACAGATGAATGAATCATTGCTGAGAAAACAAAAAGACAAGGAAACTAGAAACTATAAGGAAAATCTTTGGTATTTAATAATTCATGTGATAAGTCTTAAACATTTCAAGACATGCAGATCCTACAAAGGCACTCAATAGCAAGTTTCCTAATTCTTAATCCACAGAAAGTGGATTATACATTAACAGACAACAGTTTTTAATTACTAAGAGGTCTTTGAATACTTATTCTTTTTTTCCCCCCAAATACTTATTCTTTAGAGGTCACTTGGATAAGGAAGATGGACTGGGTTTGTCAGACTACCAGTAGAATACGTAGCCTATTAACTTTTTTCATTTAACTACAGAAAAGAAAAAGTCAGAAGTTATTTACTTACATAGAAATAAACGCTTGGTGGCAGGGTTTTTAGGTAATAATGTAAATGTGAAACCTTAGAAGCATGAATTGCAAAATGTGATAAAGTGAAGATAAATACTCTGCCATAATTATCAATAATAAGTACACTAGAAATAACATCTGTAAAATTAATAGACTCACAGAAGAAATCTTAGATATCTAATCCAAAACTCTTATTTTACAAATTAGGAAATGAGGCCCACGCAAGTTACGGGCCTTGCCCAAGCTGATATATAGACGGCACAATTCTGAGGTAATACTTGAGGCAAGATAGACCGGCCTGAGTTCAATTTATTCTTTCTTTTTTTCTCTGATAACTTAAGACTATTTTTGTTTTCCTGAAATGATAATTTAAGTAAGAGTTTTACCTTTCAAGCGTGGAAGATTTTTTTAAGGCCCATTTTTTGCATAAATCTAGTTTTATTAAAGATTGTTTAGGGTTTCTAAGCATTTGACAAAAATGATTCTATACACTCAAGTTATAAATTTAAAAATACCTAGATATAGAAGGTTTAGGCCTTAAGACAGGAAATGTGAACTCTTCCATTTAATATAATCCGTGAACATGTTTAAGAATATTTTACAAATGTTTACAAGCTGCAACTCATAATTCTTATCTTCTTCCACTGGCCCAATCCTTCTAAGAAGTTCCAGCCTCTAAGACCATTTTCCTCCCCCGTCTTTCATATCCAGGCTAGGAAAAGTCCTACAGGGCTAAGCTGGGTCTGGACGGATCCCACTGAGCAGTACGCATACCCACCACACCTCTGCTTGCTCAGTCCAGTAGCACTGTCAGGACAGGGATCTGTCCAGATACGACAAGTACTAATATTCTCTGTGCAAGGCAGCTTGTAGCTGTGATCAGAGCAAAGTGCTGGAAGATAAAATTTCAGGGAAGATATATCCAAATCACATTGGCTTCCTCACAATACCTGACTTTAAACAGAAATTATTTAGTTATGGATGAATTAAATTACTGTACCTATTTTCGTTCAAGATACTATGAATAAACTTAATAGCAACTAAAAATAGTGACATTAGGAGACTAAGAAAAACAATAAAAATTCCTTATTTGTCAAACATACTATTTTATAAGGTTATTAAATGTATAACAACTTGAATTTACTATATAAAAAATCCTCCTGATTTTTTTCACTAATGTGTAAACATCAAAACAAAATAAAAATGTTTTAAAATAAAATTGCTAAGTTGCCTAAGGCTGCTTTTATTTTCCCCTAAGGAGTAAGAAAAAGTAAACCATTGTTAAAAATTTCTTTACTCAAATTACATTTGAGAATTAACCTTGTTCTTTCCTAATTAAAACAAAATTTGGACTTTCCCCTTTACACATACAAACTTTACTTCAATATTTTTAACTCATTATACAACTGCCTATTCTATCTGCTCTTGAAAAAAATATGTGAAATCTAAAATGGCATTTTTAAGACTTCTTTAGGAAGACCTATTTTATTCCATATGCCTCGATTACATTGGTATTTTGATAAATATCTCCTTAAATGTAAAGAACTCGCAGCATATTTCTATGAATGTTACAGTTTGCTTTTAATTTAAAAAAGAAATTCAGTGTTGCTTTAATATGAACGTGGGATTTCAGAAAATTGTATACAATTTTCCCAAATCGAAACCAATCCCTTATAATATTTAATTTAAACTGAGACATTAAATTCAAACTGGCCTCAATATTCCTAGACATTTTTTCACACCATTGTTAGGAAGCACTACAGTCTCAGGGGGAGAGTGTCCCACTATCTAGGCCCTCTTGTCTGTTACCCCAAACTCCTCTGGTCCTGAATTTTCAGCAGTCTAACTCCATAAATCAGATATCTTCAACCTCTTCTCTAGTCAATTTCTTTTGTATGCTTAAACCTTTCCCATTAAAAATACAAAACTCTCCTTCCTTCGAGACCATGTTGTCTCCTCTAACCGATGCCTCACTCCTTCCCATCACAGCCACATATTTCATAAGTAACCTGTACTGTATGTTTGTTTATTCCATTCACTTTTCACCCCCTCCAATCTGGCTTCTACCCCATCACTATAGAGAAACTACTCTGGATGGTGTCATACTGCCAAATTCAAGGCACAATTTTCTGTCCTCATTTTGAGTCTTGGCAGCATTTAGCATTGTTCTCTTTTGAAATTCATCCCTCTTCTGGCTTTTCATTCCAGTATGCCTCCTCCTACTCTAGCTGCTCAATAATTTTCATGGCCTTCTTTCTAGGCTTGCTCTCTAGGTTTTCTACTATTCTCATTCTTTTTGAATGCCTAAAATCCCTCACATACATGAAATACGTTCCTCTTCCTGTAGTGCCTTTCTCCAAGCACCCAAGGAGGGGAACTGGGGGTTATTCCAGTCTCTGCTCTCTCATTCACTCTCCATATCCAAATAGACACTATGTCCTATAGTCTCTACCTCTTAAGTCTCTCCAACCTATTCCTTTCTCTTCAACAGCACTGTCACTGTGCTAGTTCAGACTTCATCACTCCTCACATCAGTTACGCTGATGCTTCCTATGGGGAGTCCTTGCTTCCACCACAGCACACTCCAATCCACCCTCTGAATTGTTGCCAGACTGATCTTTCCAAAATATCGTGACTCTTGTCATTTCCCTGCTTTAGGTCCTGCAAAGTTCCCCACAGATTCAGCAAAAAAGCCCACATTTCTTGGCAGGACACAGAAGGCCCTTGATTTTCTGGATCTTCTCTCCAGCGTTATCTCCTGCCACTCCCCTACAGGCATCTTATGATCTAACAATATGGAACTGCTTGCAGTTCTCCAAGTACACATTTCATCAAAGGAATATACCACAAAAGAAATTCTAAGATGAGCAAAGAGAAATCTGTGATATAAAATCGCGCCTTAAAAACACTATTTACTCTTCCCCTGTTTCCATGGTTCACTCTCTTTCCTTCCTTCAGTTCCCATACCATATGGTTGGTGCCATTTTACTTGAAAGGGAAAGAGAATAAATTAGGACTAGATGATAAATAAGCTTTCAAAATAATGGCTTGAAAGTTAACTGTGAGATAAAAACCAATGAAAGATAAACTATGCAAAATCAGATATTACAAATTCTGCTATTTTTGAAAATAGTAACGCCATTAAAAATTAAGACTGAATTAGGGTAAACCAAGTGACCTCAGAAGTCTATTATATTTTGTGGTTTTACCTAATGCAGAGAACGACTATGAAAACATTACTGAGATAAAGTAAAGGCTATGAAAACAATATTGAGAAAAAACATCTGAACATAATATTTTCAATTGCTGCTTTTTCTATATCAGAAATCTTCAATATCTTCTGAGCATTGATCATTTTGTAAATTGCTGATGAATGTGCAGGCATACAGTTTTCAAGTGGACACTCATGTCCACTATTGTCACTTATAATAAGGATACCACCTAGATGGGCCTTAAACATGTTCTCTAAAGCCCTTTTATATTGAAATTATTCTGATATGTCTTTTAGTTAACATCCAAAGTATTAACAATTATTCAGTTACTGTCATAAGTGAAGAACATCTTAAAACCTATTTAAATAAGTTTAGCAAAAATCATCTGAACTGAACTTGTAGGAAATAGCTGAATTTCTATGCATTCTAGTTTTTTCAAGGCCTAGAGAACTAAGTTTACTAGGGATCTAAATTTTAAAAATCCCATTAATGATTCATCTTAATTAGAGACTAGGTTAAGATGTTCTCCTATCATTTGCCATCAGAGATTTTTATTTTGACATTTCATGAAGTATTCCTTCTTTCTCTTTTAATCCCACACCATGAAAGAAATAAAAGACTAACTTGACCAGCGTAAATGGGATCTGTGATACTTAAATACCAGTGGATGAATTCCATTCTTTGCCTCTTAAAGTGGTTTTCTCATTAGTATTCATGGAAAAGTACTGCTCACCAGTACTATTCATTTTATAGTTTGAAGGAAGTTTGTATTTCATTTTTTAAATTCTTAGGCATTTTGTTGGCAATAATAATCTATATGATGTGCTTATGTCAACAGAATTATCAAGAGCTTAGATTTTTATAGACTTATAAATAAAAAACATGAAAAGAAAATCTAATTAAGCTATGATATTTAGAGACGAGAGTTGGTCTTTGCTCTCATAAATATCTTTTCTTTCCTGAAAATGCATTTTAATATGTCAAAATAAAACACAGAGTTAAAGTGAACTAACAGTAGGAAAAAGGAAAGTAAACTTGCTGGAGGGAAAGACAAATGGATATAGGTGAGGACAGGCTACTGCTTTTCATATTGCTTTAAAAATACTGGTTGGGAGGTTCTAATATTTCCTTTTAGAAAGGGTGATAGAAGGATACAGGATAGAGACCACTAGGTAACAGCTATAATAATGAGTTTTAAACTTCTTTTATTTACTAATTTAGAGATTTGATCAATTCCTAATACTCAAATATCTGTAAGCAACATTCTCCATATTTGAAAGAGAAAAGAAAGTCACCATTAAGTGTTACTTACATTCCAAATCTCAATGTTCCAGAAACATATGTTTGCCAGTGTGCACAATAGAACATGAATGTCCCAGCAAAACAACAAAAAAACATCCAATCAGGGTTTGTCCCCAGCTGCACTGCAATACAAGTTCCAAGAACCACAAAAACTGCAAAAGAAAGATCCCAATGAAAATTGAACAATACGAATAACAAACATGAACTGAACTGGAAATGATTTTAGATGAGGTGAAAAGAAGATATCCCATGAGTGTATAATCTTCTCTCAGTTATCTATGGTTAACAGGAAAGTCAGATATAATCTTTTACATAATTTTTTACCCCATAATTTCAATCTCTTCTTTCACTATACCACTTAGTGCAACTAAAGTTTTTGAAAGCAACTAAAATACTGTAGCATTTTTTGGAATATTCTCTCAACTTAGCGACAGTGTACTAGTGAGCAATAAAAAATTACAAGGCAGAGTCAAAAAGAAAGAAAAACAAAAGGCCTAGATAATTCAAAAAGGGACCTACCTGCTTCAACCTGACAGCTGCCTTTTCTTATTTAGCAAACATCACTACGTGTGACATACACAGAAAAAGTCTTCCTATAAAAGTCTGGAACTCAAACTACAGTGCAAAAATGATCATCACTTATAAACAAAGGATACCTATCATTCTCCTGTCCTCTAATTAAATTATAATAGCCTTTCAAGATGCCCAACTAGCCTTTATTCATTGGAAGTTTTGAGTTTTTCTTGAGTCTTAAAAGCTATAGGAGCTTAGCTGTTCCTTCTCCTCCATTAAGAAAGCTGCTGTCAGGATACACTGACAAAATGATTTTAACATGTGCCTATATCTGCGAATCTGACTTCACAAACTAAAACTATCAACAGTTTTTGTTTGTTTCTTTTAAAATATTTTAAATGCTATGCCAAATGACAAGAAACCAACAAGAACTAAATAAAACTAAGTGTGTGTGTATGTGGGGGAATTCCTGTCAGGAAGACTAGTTAGAAACTGTCATTTAGTTTCTAAATCTTTTTTCCGTTTAAAAAAGTACTGAGGGGGTGGCCTGGTTGCATAGTGGTTAAGTTTTGCACGCTTGGCTTCAGCTGCTCAGGGCTCGCAGGTTCAGATCCCGGGGAGCAGACCTACACACCGCTCACCAAGCCATGCTTTGGTGGCATCCCACATACAAAACAGAGGAGGATCGGCAGAGACGTTAGCTCAGCAGCAATCTTCCTCAAGCAAAAAGAGGAAGATTGGCAACAGATGCTAACTCAGGGCCAATCTTCCTCAGCAAACAAAACAAAACGAAACCAAAACCTCAAATATTATTTTAAAAACAGTACAAATAAAGACATATCACCTATTATCCAGCTATAGTAACTCATCTATTGCTAGCACTTTAGTGTATTTCTTTCAAGCCTTTTTATCCAGGCCCATTATCACAGTTATACTCCAAGGTGACAGCTGAATTTTAAATGTCTAATAATATCCACTTCAATATAAAGACTATGAATTTCTTAGTTTTCTACGATTGAACTCTCGTCTATAATTTATGAGTTTTTTGATGATAACAATTATGCCCTAAGATTTTAAAAACAACAGGTGCCAAAACAATAATCTTTAGGGTTAAAAACAGCTTAAGTAGAAATTACTTTAATTTCTAAATTTCCCAATACTGCCAACAATGAACAAATAGTAACCAGATTTATAGTTTTCTGAAAATACTAAAACAATGCAAAATTATTCTGATAATTATTATGACACTATAAACTTATTTATTCCAACATTATCACATTCCTTTTATCATTATTAATCATTAACACTAAAAAATCAACAATACCTGTTGACAGTGAATCACAACCATGATCAAAAAGCTCTCCCAAAGGAGAACTACTATTGGTCCTTCTTGCCTGTTTTCCATCTATGGCATCCAAAGACTGGTAAATGAAAAGGCCACATGCGCAAGCGATGTACGCCCACAGAGGTGCCTGTGGAGTAAAGTAAGAAAAGCAAGAGTACTAAGATGTATGAATTTCTATGTTTTACTTGTAGATATTTTATCTTCACTCTCCAGAGACATACTACTGGTTAGAAGCTATGGGGGAGAAGATCAAGTGCTGTGTACAATCAGAATTGTAAAAGAATTAAATTCCTTGTTTGGTAATGGTGCTCAATAACTACTTCACAGAGTATTACAGAAATTCCATCAGAGATTAGACTAAATTAAGTTCTGTAAGATTCCCCCTAACTTTCAGATTCTAAGAGTCAATTAATGAATAATGTAATACAGTTTTCCCAAATTGTACCTTTCAAGATGTTTACAGGTATTACGTGAAAAAAAAAATCCCATGTTAAACTCACATGGGAAAGACCGGATTAAACAACATTACACAGACTTCTCTACTGCAGGGCTTCTTCCAGCCCTTGACGATGCTAACACATATTGTGAACATTCAGGAAGAGGACACAATATGCTTCCATTTTCCAAATTTATTTGAGCATGTAACTTATTTTTAAACACACCTCTTTAGTGTTCCATGGAACAACACTAGGGAAATCATGATCGAGTAAACGAGTCCTTTGTTTTTTTTTTGAGGAAGATGAGCCCTGAGCTAACTACTGCCAGTCCTCCTCTTTTTTGCTGTGGAAGCCTGGCCCTGAGCTAACATCCGTGCCCATCTTCCTCTGCTTTATATGTGGGACGGCTACTACAGCATGGCTTTTGCCAAGCGCTGCCATGTCTGCATCCGGGATCTGAACCGGCGAAGCCCGGGCTGCCGAGAAGCGGAACATGCAAACTTAACTGCTGCACCACCAGGCCGGCCCATACACAAGTCCTTAGAACATTATTTTTCAAGTATTTATGATCACATACTCAAAGAATAGTTTCTCTTTTCCCAGACAGAAATTGAACCACTGATATTGAATTTAAATGTTGTGCATTAAAAAAGGAGAGCTTCTATTTGGTTTGTTCTCCTTAAAAATGGACAAGAGTGCTTTGTACCATTTTTCACTATTTTCCCATGTCTAGGCCATGAAAAAATTTTTATAATCACAAGATATTTTCTCAGATATTATTTATTAAGTTAAACTGAATTAAGTGCTCAGAGCTGCAAATAATCTTCAGTATATTCTGCACTGCAAAGAGGTTTCTCTCTGATAGAGATCTATTTACTTCTCAGTTATTAAAGGTAAGGATTTTCTCTCAAACATTTTCTTGGAGTCTCATATTTTACGACACTGCGGCTATTAAAAGGACCATAGTATATACCTCCCCTGAGCCAGAGTTACAAACTCTGAAAGCAATAACTGTGGTCATGTAGCCAGTTTACACGCAAGCACACTGGACTGAGTGATTAATTTTGTGTGACTAAGAACCCCATTTCTAGCCTTTGGGTCTAGGGTTAGTCCAATAATTCCAAATCACTTAAGAACAGAAGCTGAGGAAAACTATTATAGGGAACATGGTGCCTGGTACATCCTTAGTGTTCAATAAATGACTGTTCGTGGCTGAGCTACCTTTGAACCTGCTCTCATACCCTGATCCCCATCCTAGAACTAGCTTAGGACTACTGCAAGGTTTCCAAAGGAATCGACCCATTTCCCTGTTGTTTGCTGTTATCTCTAAGGATGTGTGAGATCTGGACCAAATTCCTCTGGAAGCAGCTGTCAGGTCCTCAAGTAAGCCACAGGTAAACAGCCCAAAGGAGAGGTGATAAAGAATCCCAGGACATATTTAAACAATCATATTGATTTTTGTTTTTTAAGCTTCCTGATTGATGTAAAGCAAGACAGTTAAGACAATGAGGGAAAACCAGAAATACAGCCATACAATCTGGACAGTATGGATTGTATTTGTATAGTACAGGAGGAATTAAACGTATTCAAGGGCAGGGGCTGGCCCAGCGGTGCAGCAGCTAAGTTCGCATGTTCTGCTTCGCTGGCCCAGGGTTCGCTGGTTTGGATCCCAGGTGTGGACATGGCGTCCCACATATAAAGTAGAGGAAGATAGGCATGGAGGTTAGCTCAGGGTCAGCCTTCCTCAGCACAAAGAGGAGGACTGGCAGCAGTTAGCTCAGGGCTAATCTTCCTCACAAAAAAAAAAAAAAAAAAAAGAAGTATTCAAGGGTGAGGGAGAAATGAGTGCCTGGAAGAAAACAAAAGAAAACCAAAACGTATTTTATAGGTTACTGTGACCCTCAACAGCTGTTTACTTTAAGAGCTATATGTGAAAACAAATGAACTCACAAAAGCAGAAAGGGATAGAGGGTTGGATGGTGATAATTTTATCTCAAAGGACAGATCATCTGAAAAGGCTGCTTTTTTAAAAAAAAACATTACTTCAAGCTTAAAACAAGACAAAGAATGTTGTTATTATGATTCCATATGGTTCAGTCACTTTTTACACCTTTAGATGAGGATCGTCTTCTACCTTCTTGGGTTACCTGTGAGGCAACATTCAGATTAAGACAGGCACAACAAATGTTTCTGATTCTCTTTCATCTACCTAACTACTTTAGTTCACTTGTTGACATGGAAATTTTAAAACCAAAGAAATAAACATTAATTTACCCATTCTGATAAAAGGCTCTAGTTTTAGTTTTGGCTCTAAGTAATGGGTATAGAGGGTAAAAGAGGGAACACAAGTAGAGAGATTTGTACTTGAGAAGACCCAGGGAGAGGGTCTTTGTTAGCAATGCCATGATTCCTTTCTTGCTGGCAGCCACAGCAGGATACAGAACAGGAAATACATTATATCGACTTTTTCTTACATTGCTTTTGCTTTGTTAGAGTAAGAGAGATACACCTGAAGTCTATCAGCCACTACATTTACAGGAAGAGAAAAGGCATATTCAAAAATCTCACTGGAATGTTGAGAAACACACTTTTGATAAGACTGATTTACAGCCATGCCATCTCACTACCAGAGACTTTTCTCTCTGGTCATTTTAAACTTTGCTAAGACTTTATTCAGTCATTTTTTAAAAATGGAATAAAACTCTTTTATAAACAATCGAGATTTACTGACTTTAAAAGGAATATTTTACATATTAATCCCTGCTAACATTAATTTACCTATTAGGATCACAGTCCACCTTTTGTTTCTGGTTTCTCATAAGCATAGTGTATAAACTAGGTTGTAGTTATGAGCTTTATTAACAGTATGTGCGATAGGATATTTTTAAACAGTTGACAAATAGCTGTCAGATTATCTTATTTTTAGCTAAAAGAACCTAAAAATCCCAATTACAGTGTTTCTGGCATATAACAAATGTTCATATTTGTCATTAAGAAATTCCTCTTACCTGCTCTGTAGCTGTAGGGCAGTAGAAGACTAATAAAACAGTTGTACAGATGTTTATTGACAATCCAATGATGGTGATGAGATTTGGGGCAATCCAGGAAGGAACTCTTCCAACTAGCCATTCCCAATACCCTTGCATTAAGGGCTCAAGCAGGGACCGTCCAGCACTCTGATATCTGTGTTCTTCTAGTCGCTTTAGTTGGTGTCTTGACAAGGGTGGTGTAGGCAACTGAAACAATTTATTTAATACACACCCTGGAGAACTCATATGCCCGAAGCCCACAGGGGACTCCGGGTGAGAATCTCCACATCGTTTCCTCGCTGACCGATGCCCACTCATGGATCTTGGCCTTCTTTTATTTGTAGAAAATAATTTATCTTGTTTTATAGCTTTTATTGGCTGGTCTTTACCTGAAAAAAAGAAAAGATATATTTGTCAGCCACTATTTATATCACTATCAGTAAATTAAAAAAAAAAAAACCAAACTGGTAATAGAGTAATACGTATCAAACGGGGATCAGAAAACCAGGGATTGTCTTTCATTCTAATTCTTACTGATGGTGTGAGCCAAAGGAAGTCATATAACCTCACCTTTAAGTGAAAAATATTAAAGGATTTAAATAGTAATATGCTTCTTGTTACCTTATTGTTTGTCTGACTTCAAAGCTCACCCTTTTTTTCCTATCTCACACTTTCAATAATGGAACAAATCTTAGAAATGACCTAATCATTTCACATATATGGAAACTGAGATCCAAAGGCATATTCAATGATAGCTAACAAATTAGTATTAATGTCAGAGGAATGACCTGAATAAAATGGGTCTTAAACTAGATTTTTATTTAATGCTAACAGCTAACACTGAGCACTTACTATGTACTAAACACTTTAAGCACGTTTTTATATATTAACTCATTTAATCCTTGAAACAACCCTAGAAGGTAAGGACTATTAATTATCCCCATTTTTACAGAAAATGAAACTAAGGCTCAGGGAGGCTAATTAAGTTGGTCAAGCTCATACAGCTGGTAAGTGAGATTCAAACAAACCCAGGGTTTCTATGTAAGCTAAATTAAAAGATAAAACTTATTAGTGGAAAGGGATATAGATGGTATTCCAAGCGGGAATAAAAAGCAATGAAAAAAATTAACTTCAAGAGGACAGTATATACATATTAGCAGAGTGTTGTAATGAACTGAGGTAGTAAGAAAAAAGTATACGTGCATTAAGTGATGACTGTTCATAAAAGACAGAGTTTAATCTTTGAAGTACTTGCCCTTAGAAAAGATGAGAGATAACATAATTGTTACGTTATTAAGCAATGCTAGAAAATAATGACAAGTATATTTTCAAGATTAACAGGTAGATATATATATTCATTAGAATGGACAAAGTAGTGAGAACACAAAAATCAGTATGGTGACCTCAAGGTTTGAAGTAGTGAGTGCCGAGAGTAGGGTGGTAAAAATGGAAATATGAAAGACAGCCAAGTCTGTGAGTAATTTCCATTTAGAAGGAAGAATCAAGAGAAAGTACGTAGGGATTAGAAATGAGGGGTGAAGGAGCAGAAGAAAAAAGGAATCAACAGTCAGAGACTAATGGCACTACTGTCAAAAGCGAGGGTTGGAAAGGAAAATCACTGTTATTTTGGCTTTTGCTGGGGAAGAGAGAGGACCTGGTGATGAAGGTAGGAAAGGCACACATGTGACTTTTAAGTAGAGATGTTTTAGACAAAATCAAACAGCTGGAGTTTGGGTAAGAGAGGAAAATTTCAAGTTATCAACTTAAAAGCTAAAGTCTACTTAAACACTAGAAAGTAGAAAAGTTCTTGAAAGGATTAAGTATCAAGAGAAAAGGAAAAGAATTAAGAACCTTGTGGGAAACTCATGGTTAGTGAGCAAGAGGAAGAGAAGCCATAAGAGGATTATTAAAAAAAAAAAAAAAAAAGGAATAATCTTAATAGACCTAAAAAACAGTAGTGGCATTGAACCAAGACAGGTGTATTTGATCTTTGGATAGAAGCTATCCAGAATGCAATATGAAATTCCCGGAAATGCTGCACTATGGGAATACAGACTGTGACACAGGGTCTAGGACATCTCAGCAATGGACCTAGTATCAAAACATGCACAGGACTTCTTCCCTCCATTACCATAAATAACAAATTCCAAAATTTCAATGTCACTAATAATCTAAAGTGGCATCCAAAATCTCAGTCAATCATGTATCTCAATAACTAGTTCAGAACATAGTTAAGAACATAGTTATTGTAGTCATTAACTGCTTTAGATAAACTTTCAAAAATCTCAAAAGAACCACCAGTGCCACAATTTAACTAAGTGAAGTGCTCTGAAATAAAAATACTGAAATAATTTTTAAACCAAGGCAAATGAAAGCTTATTTCAAAGAATTTTTCCACATACCCAACTGTATCACAAAGCAACTTTAAAACTACTTTTTTTTTTGAGGAAGGTTAGCCCTGAGCTAACATCTGCTGCCAATCCTCCTCTTTTTGCTGAGGAAGACTGGCCCTGAGGTAACATCCATGCCCATCTTCCTCTGCTTTATATGTGGGATGCCTGCCACAGCATGGCTTGCCAAATGGTGCCATGTCTGCACCTGGGATCTGAACCAGCGAACCCGGGGCTGCCGAAGCGCAATGTGCACACTTAACCGCTGTGCCACCGGGCCAGCCCCTAAAACTGCTTCTAAGCAATATTTATATAATGTCAAACAACTGGTTACAAGATCATTTTAGATCAAATGACAGACCGATAACCACCAAAACACTTAGCTTTATAGTAGCCAAATTTTCTAGAGTTAAATTGAATCATGCATTTTCATATTTGGTGAGCTATAATCAATCAGCTCTTATGGAGTTCTACTTAAATGGGAATACAAATTTTAGTCAACTCAATTTATGCTTTATTATTGTAGTGTTCCACTCTTCTATTGTTAAAAAGAAAAGGTGACATATTGAGGGTGCTGGCCTGCTTTTGGCACTGAACACCTATAAGCAACTGATCCTAACGGTTTTAAGTTTGAGCATTTGGCAGGACTATACGATAAACTGATACTTTCCTTCTGTTTTACGCCTCTGACCTAGATTTTTATTTTTTACCTTCTATTTCTCTTTTAGAAAAATCTACATTTTGACAAACCTTTTAGATCTAGCCATTATATAATTCATCCTTGAAAAAAAGCCAATGAGTTTCCGAACACTTCAATTTGGCAACATTGTATCTGTGAAGCTATCAGCAACAAGATTGCAAATATAAATTCAGATACATGTAGCCCCTGACATATGGCTACTATGCTTTCAACACATACTGCCACAGGTCCCCTCTACTCTTCCTTCTTCCCATCATACCTGAGACCAAAGGCTATTGCCATAAAAACTATTTCAGGAAAAAAACAGGAGCTTCTGAATTTCAGCAAATGAAAAGCAAGCATACCTCAAGGGAGCAGGACAGGGTAGATGGCTACAATGGGAAGATTGGACTATACGGAGAGAAAGGGAAAAAGGATGTGGAACGGGAATATGGAAAGGAGGTATGAATATTATAAAAGTTATTTCAGCCACTTGAGATTTTTATCTGGAGTCAGGCCTATGCCCAAAAGGGTGAAGAGAAAATGTGCTTTCCTTGCCACACTATAAGGAAGTAAAAAAATTAAGGTATGAAATTAAAATGAGTGCTGGATAGCCTAGAAACCTAGCCACCAGTAATAAGGTTTTATGTGAAAATGGATTCCAAGTTCCAAATGCATTCAGCCAAGATCTGAGTACAGTAAACAAGACAGACATGGTCCCAGCTCCCATGTCCAATGGGAAAATAACTAAAAATAGGTAAACAGGCAAATAACATTACACATTACGAAGGGGTACTTTGAGGAAAACAAAGTGCAGAGCCAGAAAATAGTTGGGGAGTGCACCTTTTTGATAAAGTGGTTGAAGTCTATGAAGAGGTAGCATTTACACCAAATTCTGAGGAAGAGGAAGAGCTAACCATTCCAAGAGCAGGAGGAAGAACAGTCCAAGAGAAGGGAACAGGCCCTGAGGCAAGGAAGAACTTATCTTGTTCAGGTGCCTTAGAGATCACTATGGCTAGAAAGTCGTAAACCAGATGGAAGACTGGGATAAAATAAAGTTTGAAAAGCCAGACAAGGCAGAGGTTTGTAGACCATGGCAAGGAGTTGGGATTTTATTCTGATATTGCAGAAAGCCATCAATGAGCTTATAAAGAAACATGTAATTTTGTAGCACAGCACATTTGTTAACTGAAGATATGTTTTCATAAGTCATAATAGTAAAAGTGAATATTTTAAACTGTAAAAACTTCCTGTCACCTAGAATTCAGTTAATGATGATACTGATCAGAGCCCTACAGTTATTGTAACATTTCCACTGCTAAACAGCAAATTCCCCTCCTCTGTTATAACCTGGTTCCACCTCATAACACTGCTCCCCTCATAACACTTACCACATTTTGGACTTTGTTTGTTGTTTTTTTGTCTTCCCCATACACTGGTCTGTAAGCTCCATGAGTGCAGGGGCTATGACTGTCTTAACATTTTTTCCCAGAATCTCATACCACACCTAACACACTAAGTAGGTAATCAGCACTTATTTGTGGAACAAGGAACACGTATGATTCATTTAGTATTTAATGAGCACCTAGTTGTTCTACACTCTGAAGAAACAGAAAGATTGAAATACAATAGTCAACCCTTATCTGTGGTTTTGCTTCCCATGGTTTCAGCACCCACAGTCAACCATGGTCTGAAAATATTACATGGAAAATTCCAGAAATAAACAATTCACAAGTTTTAAATTGCATGTCCTTCTGAGTAGTGTGATGAAATCTCACTCCATCACGCCCAGGATGTAAATCATCCTCTTGTTGGATCCCCACCCATCATCGACATGTCTGCTCCTGACATCCACCCATCAACATTGTCATGGCTAGATGATCCTCCTTCTGAAGGACTGTCAGGTCAATAGCAACCTAATACTAAGTCACATGTCTATGTCATTCACCTCACTTCATCTTATCATGTAGGCATGGTATCACCTCACATCATCACAAAAAGAATGAGTACTACAATAAGATATTTCAAGAGAGAGATCACATTCACATAACTTTTATTACAGTATATTGTTATAACTCTTCAATTTTATTATTAATGTTGTTGTTAATCTCTTACTGTGCCTAATTTACAAATTAAGCTTTATCGGAGGTACGTATATACAGGAAAGAACACAGTAATAGATAGGGTGAAGTACTATCTGTGGTTTCAGGCATCCACTGGTGGCCTTGGAATATATCCCCCATGGATAAGGGGGAACTACCATATGCCATCTATGCCCTCAAGAAGCTCAAAAGAGTGGTGGGAGGCAGTCTTGTAAACAACTAAGTTATAACATGCTGTGAACAAACTGTTGTGGGAGTCCAGAGGAGAGGATACATATGGTCTAATAAAGAATTTTCTTTGTGCAGGCATGAATATTTATGTGAAAAGTCCAACAGAGGTACAAAAATATAATCAGACCTATTTAATGAATATTTTTACTAAAATTAGGCACAGTTTATGGACCTCAAATCTATGACGTAGAACATCTGTGCTTACAGCAGCTGAGGATAAGGGCATGCTGCCTATATTATTCCTGTGTTCAGCACTGGAGAACATCTGACAAGTATTACACTAAAAAAGAAATCTCCAACTGCTCAGCAGAGCATAAGGTAAGCTCACACAACCTCTAACCGATAGGGAGAGATTCCAGAAGTCCCATCACCCCATATCTAAGAGTGCCAAGTTTTGAGCTGCACTGATTCAGCAGTATGTTTATCGTCTTTTCACAGGAATTGGTGACTACACAGCTCTTTCCAACCTTTATGGCACTACTACAGGAAAATACTAAAGGACAACACTATTTGGGAGGCAGAGCAAATTATAAAAAGCAAGTGAAAAAAAAGGAAAGAAAACTAATAGGATCACAGGATTACATTCAGCATTATTTAACAAGTGATACACAGAACAAGTTAGCAAAAAACAAAAGCCTTTTCAGCAGACTTGGAAGCAGAAACGGTACTGTGTAATACAATTTAGATCTACTGTTTTGCTGAAGTAAAATCCTGAATTCCTTAAAAAAAGGAAACAGCTTCCTCCAGGAAAAAAAAAAGCAAAAGCCTGGCATTTTATAGATTATTTTCCTATTCCCTTAAAAAAGACAGCATAGCATGACCCTCAAAAATAAAAGAAAAATCACCAGTACTTTCAGCCAACTTAAAGAACAAGTCTACTGCTGCTTAGAAAACAAATCAACTACGCAATAAAATGTACTTGGGATTATAAAAAAAGTTTAGTTATATATCAAACATTTTTTAGTGTTTATAATGTAATTTTTAAGAGAGACTCGGTGTGGGAGAAGAAGGAGAATGAATTTATGAAACCACAGTTGTAAATTAACTGGACAACAAATAAAGATGCCTGTGGTGGAACAGGTTAATACAAGAGGCGGATTTATCTAACATTTCTTCAATGCAAGGGTTGTAAACACAAATTGTACAAGGGGCTTTGACTAGTTTTTCTCAGCAAAATGCTTTTAGAACTTCAACCTCTGGAATGTTATGTGAATACTAATGGTAGTAATTTCTAAACGCCCTTATCAGTCTAACTTGTGATGTTAGTCAATTCCATGCACACATTGAACACATTACTACTAGTTCGAGAACAGAAACTGAATCTTTATTCTTTGTCCACATACAAGATAAGAAGCTAATCTGTTGAAAGACAACCATGAATTTGCCTACTATGGTAATATGGATTCACTAATGAACTAAGAGACTCAAAGCAAAATTACATATAGAATACCAATGATGCAAAACACCAAAAATGACACAAAAATGCCAAGCGCCGAACTAGAGAAAACAAGTTAAACGCAGCTGAATGTAAAGATCTCATTCATCCAGCGTCCCTGGGAACACGGACAAACACTAGCAACCCTCCTGTCCTTTCTCTTTCAAAATACTGCGGAAATGAACCCTAGCGGGCAATCTCAGAGCTTGTCAATATACGCTGAAATTTCTAGAAAAGTTGCTGACCAAAAAGAGTGGCCCAGGCACGAAACACCAGCACCGCATTCCAAAGGGAAGGCAACCCCGGCACAGGATGCAACACGGTTTGTGGACTGGGCAGCCCCGGAGCAGGAGGGTGTGGACCTGACCGGCAAGGTCGGTTCCGCGCCGGCAGCGCCCCCAGCCCTCGGCCCGCCCAGCCCCGGCCCCGGCCCGCCGAGGATCTGCCCACTCCGACTCCCGGAGCCCACACAGCAGCCCCCGGGCTCCCGCGCTGGCACTCTGCCATCTCAATCTCTCCTAGGGGCAGTCGCCCTTCGCCCTCCCGACAACCCCGCGCGCCAGGCCACCCCGAGCGAGGAAGAACTGCGTTTGCCTCGCGCGAGTCCATACACAGCTATACTCCACGCTCCACCCCAGAGCATGCAGCCCTCTCCCCACCCCTCGTCGGAGTCGCGCCCCTCAAACACGTCCTTCACTCTCTGGCCATCCTCCCAAGACCGAGCCCCGCAGCCTTACCCTGACAGCAAAAAGCACACCCCTGGAAATAAGACCTCCGCCTCCAGCCGACTGGGTGACTCTGATCTGCGGCAGCACGTTCACGACACTTTCGCGATTGCCGTAAAGGGATACAGAGTCCGAACAAGCGGGGGCGCGGGCGCGCTCCTCGGGGAGGTAAGCGCGCCCCGGGCCCCGCCGGGCTGCTCGGGAGCGCGCCCCGGGGCCCCGCCCCATGTCCGTCCGTCCGGCAGACTCCGGACCCGGCCACCAGCACTAGCGGGCTCGTCCATGCAAGGTAGGCCGGAAAGGGGACGTGGACTGGCCTCGGTCCGCTCTGAGGGTGTGTGTCTGAGGATGCCATCAGGCGGGTCGGGAAAGTGGACGCAGCCCGGAGCCCTTCACCCCCGTGGCGGGCGTGCGTCTCGCGTGCTGGCGCGCCTTGTCTCCAGGGGCCACACTGTGCGAGGCACGGGAAAGGGACCAGGTGGTGGCTGGAGCTGCAGGCAGGCTCCGGGGTCCCCGGGGGCGGGTGGTCCGCGACTCACCTTTCGGTCTCCGTCCTTGGTCTCTTCCCCTTCTTCCCCCGCCACCCCGGTTCCCAAAGCCGGGCCAAGCTCCGCCTCCCCTATCTTTTCCCGGCCGCAGGCAAAGCGGAGCCGAGATCTTGGTCGGAGTGCTTCGCTCCTCGGGAAGGAGGCAGCGGTCTAAATCATTCCGTTTTTTGTGTCTTAAGCGGTTACCAAGAACCTTCGCCCCAGTGCCACAAAATCTGCGGTTGAATACGCGCTCCAGTTGTCACTCCTGGGCTCACATTCCTTGGGGGTGGGGGGGAAGGAAGGAAGGTTTGAAATTGAGATCTGTGGTGACCTTGTGTTTACGCGAAGCTCCGGTCGGCTATTCTCAATTCTATCGCGGGGGGCGGGGGCCCAATACTGAAAGGTACGCGGCAAGTCCTTTATATCCTCACAGCCGAGCTTTACCTTAAGATAGATTTGGAAAACAAAACACACCCCAGAAATGATTTTTCCTGTTCTTTCAAATTTTAATTTATAAATCGGTACCCAAATGCAGCTCTGTAGTTTGCGTTGCATCATCAGGTTCTCCCCTATTTCTCTCCCTGTAACATTTGATTCCACTTATAAAAAAATTGCTTGATCTTCTCGACTCTAGGATTTAACCATTACAAGAATATTATACTTGTCGAGAGGCTAAGTTAGAGTTTAGAAAAATAACCATTTTCTATTATACTTTGGGCCTGATGGTTCTGTGCATCTCTTAAAGAAGCTTAGGGCTTTCTCTCTTCACTTGGAATATCCAGAATTTACTTTCTTATTGTATCTTAGCAGTCAGCATTTAGAGGAGACGGCATAAGAAATTCATCTTATTACCAGTGGCATTTAAATATCTGTGAAATTTAAAAATTGCAACTGCAGTTCTGATTCAGGGATCTTCAAAGAAAGCGGAGAAGATATATGAGAGATGCAAGAACGTTTTGTTAAACACTCTTACTGCTATTGAAGGTTATTCCTGCATATTTTCAAGTATTTTGAAAGGTTTCTTAGGTTATTAACCATTAGAATTCTAATTTTCCTTGATTGGCAGTTAGGCAACCGTTCTTCCAGCTTTCCAATGTGAAAATACGTGGGCAATGGTTTTCCTCACCTAGTTGGTGCACTTGAATTTCTCAGTTGTTGTTAGCCAAGTGATAAGCTATTTCAAGCCCTACTTCTCTAAGTTGTCAGTTTAAACAACTAGAACCCTCAAAGCTAAGGAGATACGAATCCAAGATGATTTATATATACAAAGAAGTGTATTGTCGTTTCCCATCCCTGTGGCTCGTAACGATCGTACAGAATTGTTAACTCAGCTATCATTATTATGTATTGTGCCTTTCTGTTCTACTCTAAGGAACAATCCTTTAGATGGCTACTTTACAAATTAGAATACTGTAACTCAAAGAAGGTAAGTAACTTGCCTTCTTTGAATCATACAGCTGGGACCTGATAAAGCTAGGATTTGCACTTAGATATATCTAATTTTGCAACTCCATTGCATCACACGGAGTAGTTAATGCTTTATTTTGCTTAACAATAAGCTGTCACTTTTATTTTTCCTTCTATAGGAGGAAACTCTGTTTTTCTTTTTTTTAATCCTTTTTGAGATCAGTGAAAGGTGTCTAAAATGAGAAAGCTTAAGAAAATTGATATCCTAGATTTAAAATATTTAATTCCAGATGATATGACATAATTATAAAATACACAAAAAAATCTGTTAATAGTGCTGTAGCATAAATTTCTGCCGATGAACAATATTGGTGCATTGTCTTGAAATTGTACATGTTTAAAAGCATATGAGATGAAACCACCTCTTATTTTGTTTGTATGTGGATTTTAGGATTTACGAAAGGTGCAGGTTTGGACAGATTTGAAGACTGATATTATGTGAACAGGTAATTCGCCTTTTACATTCTAAAAGAGGAACAAACATTTATTGACCACCTGTGACAGTATCTTACATATATTATCTCATTTAGTTCTTGAATAAACCTCTATGAAGCAGGTGTTATTTTATTTTAGACCGTTTATCAGTTAGTACTAAAATTCAACATTTATTATGTTTCAGCAATGTGTTAGGTTCTTTACTTGTGTTACATGAGTGCAATCTCTGCAGTAAGTATCCAGCACAGTCCAAGAGAACTTTTCCACAATAATGGAAATGTTCTACATTTTTATCATCCTATATGGTAGCCACTAGACACATGTGGCTTTTGAACACTTGAAATGTTGACAGTATGACTGAAGAACTGAAATTTTAAATTTTATTTTATTTTAGGGGCCAGCCCCGTGGCCGAGTGGTTAAGTTCGCGCGCTCCGCTTCGGCGGCCCAGGGTTTCACCGGTTCGGATCCTGGGCGCGGACATGGCACCGCTCATCAGGTCATGTTGAGGTGGCGTCCCACATAGTACACCAGAGGCACTCACAACTAGAATATGCAACTATGTACCGCGGGACTTTGTGGAGAAGAAGGAAAACAAAAGATTGGCAACAGATGTTAGCACAGGTGCCAATCTTTAAAAAAAAATGAATTTTATTTTATTTTAATCAATTGTAAATTTAAATAGCCACATATGCCCAGTGGCTACTGTATTGGACAGTGCCAGCCTTTGCCAATAATATGATTCCCATTTTTCAAAGGAGAAACTGGTTCAGAGAAATTGGTAAAGCTTGCCCAAATTCACACAATTTTATTAAAAAAAAAAGCTTTTGAACACAAGAATTTTTAGGAATGTTAATTTGGCAGTGTGTATAGAATAGATGGAGGGGAAGAAAAAAAGCAATTAGGCCAAGAGAATTGAGAATCTGACTTGCGTATTTACACTGGGAACTGGGAGGAAGAATGGTTGCAAATGACTGGAGGTGGAATTGCTGTCACTTACTGGCAGCGTGTGAGGGCTTTGGAAGAGAGAATCTGAGCTTACTCTGAGGTCTTAGACTCTGGATAACCTGGAAAAATGGTAACATTGTTTACTGAAATAGAAAAATAATAAAACCTTTTTCGAGTGAAAGGATTCGATTTTGGCTATTTGTTTGTTCAAGCAGTATTTATTGAGTGATTACTTTGGGCAAAGCCCTCTGCTCTGCTTAGGTAGAGAAGTGGAGTACCTCTTCAAGGATTTAAGCACTGAAGAAGACAGCCTCCTAAATTTTTGTACTGTAGAAGATAGTGAACTGTAAGAGATGTGCAAATCAAGTGTGCTCAGAGGGATGAATGCTTGTTTCCAGATGCAAAGGGATTAGGGAAAGTTGTGTGTGGAAGACAGTATTTGAGCTCAATTTTGAAGAATAGGAAGGATTTGGACATGCAAAAACGATTAAAGGAGAAGGAGGTTATGCTTCTAGCAACGGGGTGGACAAAATATTTTGAAAATCCCTTTTGCCAAAACATCTAAATGCTGAATAAATTAGCCTTTTAAATGCAAAGCAGATCTTGTAGGAAGGAAAGGGAAATCCCCAGGGCTAAAAAGTCAAAGATAGAGCTGCAACCAGAGTAGTAAACTAGCAGTCTGTCTCCTTTGGGGGTATTTGGCTGGTGGCAGAAATAAAGCACAATTAGGGGCAGATTACAGGCTCCCCCTGCTTCCCACCCAGGGTATAGAGAGGTAGAATTCATACCCCTTTGACCTCCCAGGTATACAGCTCCAGGAGATACTATTCAAAGGGTAGTTTGTGTAAATGGTGCCTGTGTTTCAGAGGATGACTTTTTCATAAAAAAGAAAATATAAATGTTTCCGCTTGAAATTGTATGACTCATAGCCTTGTAGAATCACCTCCCCTCAAATTCAGCTAGGACCCTCGAAAATCTGTACACTCAGTGAAAAGTGGGCTTTGAAAAATATCTCCTTCCTGGCAAAGAGAGATCACAGAGGAAGTTTTTCATTTCCACCACAGCTCCAGGTAGGGGAATAAACCACCTGAGAAATTGAAACTGTAGGGTCTGCTGTGACTTAGATTCAAGGTTCAAATTTACTTATCTACATGATTTAAAAAAAAAACCTCGGAAACCAAGACATTAAAAGGGCCCATGTGAGTAAAGTGCCTGAGTGCCGGGCAGAAATATATAAGATCCTCCCTGGAATGATTCACCCTTAATCTAAGCCTTTTAGAATGCTTCCAGATTAAGATCATCTAAATATGAGTTCACAGTCAAAAACTGTGAAACATGGGGCCAGCCCTGTGGCCGAGTGGTTAAGTTTGCACGCTCCGTTGCGCTGGCCCAGGGTTTCGCTGGTTCCAATCCTGGGTGCGGACATGGCGCTGCTCATCGAGCCATGCTGAGGCAGCATCCCACATGCCACAACTAGAAGGACCCACAACTAAGAATACACAACTGGATACTGGGGGGCTTTGGGGAGAAAAAGGAAAAAAATAAAAATAAAATCTTAAAAAAAACCCCAAAAAACTGGGAAACACATCTGCAAGCGTTGGCAGAACCAACAAATATGGATCTAAACTCCTAAGGACTTTAGATTGGAATTATCAGAAACAAATTAAAATAATGTTTAAAGAGATGAATGATGAAAAATTAAAAATTTTTGAAGTAATTCAAAATTTACAAAAATTGAGAATTATTGTCCTAGAAATTTATACTGGGGAAACCTCTATAAGAACTTGGTGAGGAATTGTCATAATTAACTAAATAGATGAAGAAAAAAATTCTGATGGGATGTTAAGGACTGACTAGGGAAGACGAATGGAAAAGAAGAGATCATGATATATTCAGGCAGGAAATTATTCAACTCTAGTCTATGATGGTGACTTCAGGGGAAAAGGAAAAGAAACTTATTTAGCAAGATTTAAATGTACATATTTAGCAACAAGTCAGATGATCAGAGTAGATACCGAGTGTAAGTCAAAAGTGGCTGAGATTTCATATTTGGAAGTCAGTCTGAGATGAGGAAGCTGAGCACGTTGGAGGATGTGGAGATAAAGAGTTGTAAGTTTTGCAGAGTTCATGGGGTATACTAAATTTCATTCCGTCAAACTACGAGATAATGCTCATCCAAACATGAAAGTATTTTCACATGCATAGGAGTAATTTCTTGTAATTTGGAAGTATTTCTGTATATGTTTTAAAAAAGTTAAATGCATGAAGATACATTTATGTTTTCTAATTCACATCGACTCATTATTACAAATTTCCTCAGTCCAGGATTTAAGGGAGAAAGTGGTGATGTGTATTATGTGTATTTAGGTCCATTTTTTTTTCCCTCATGTAGGAGCTGGAAATATGATGAACAAAACCATTGCTTCCTGCTCTCACAGAAATTAAAGTTTAGAAGGAAGATAAAACCAAACAAGTAACAGTTAAGTGTGATGAATTTCCTCATTGGGGAGGTAAACGGTGCTATTGGAAACAAAGACGGGACACTGAGCTGAAGCTAGAAGAGTTAGAACTTGAAAATGTATAGGAGTTAACTGGTGGTAGTGGGGAGGGAGGGGTGAAAGCATTGTAGTCTAGTCATCCAGACAGAACAACATGCATGGAGGTCTAAAGGTGCACAAGAGAACATGGCACATTTGAAAGTCTGAAAGAAGTTAGCTGTGGGAGTATAGCATAGTGTTTGGTGTTAGGAACTGCCTGAGTTTGAATCCTGTCTCTACCATGTTCCAGCCCTGTGTCCTTGGGCAGTTCTCTTAACCTGTATAATTCTTTGCAGAGGAGTAAATTAAATCATGCATTTCAGGTGCTTAGTAACATTGCTGACATGGAGTAAACCCTGTGTTTGCTTTTGTAATCATGACGAAGATGATGATAGCTAGAGCAAGGAATTGGGAACAGAGTAGCCAAAGATGAATGTAGAAAGGTAAGTAGAGATCAGAGAATGCAGAGACCTTATAGACCATGCAAAGGAGGAAAGACAATTTATAAAGTCATAAGGGAGACACTGAAAGATTCTTTGTAGGAGAATCAGGTGCGCAGATTGGTATTTTAGAATTAGAACAATCACTCTGGTTTAAAGGTGGAGTTTAAATTGGTTGTGGTCCAGACAAGAGGAGGACCATTTAGGAGGTCATAATAATAATATGGCCAAGAAATGATGGTGGCTTAGGTGGGGTAGGGGCAGTGAAGATGGAGAGAAGGGGTAGATTTGAAAGAAATTTATGAGGCAGAATAAACTACCTAGTACTTGATTTTGCGTGGAAAGATGCAAGAGAAAGAAAGTTTCTGGATATGGCAAGTGGGTGAGTCTTGGTTCCATTTACGGAGAAATCAAAGGAGAGCAGGTGTTAGTAGATGAGCGGGGGGTGATTTCAGAAGTGGAACAGCTCAGAGTGATAAGTACAAGGTTGTGGGAGTGGGTGGCTAAAGTAGAACAGATGAAACAGTTGTGAATAATCTTTTCTAATTTGTTTTTTCTACTTTAGAAGACCTGTTTGAGATGTGGTGGTTTCAGCAAGGCCTCAGTTTCCTTCCTTCAGCCCTCGTAATTTGGACGGCTGCTGCTTTCATATTTTCATACATTACTGCCATAACTCTCCACCATGTTGACCCTGTTTTGCCTTATATCAGGTCAGTGAAATGTATTCTTTTATAGGAGAATGTTTATGTCTCGTTCATATTTTAACATTGGAGCCAACATTTAATGTTAACATTTTAAAATTCACATTTTATGTTTGACATTACAACAATAAAAGGAACATAAAAAGGAAGTTGTATTTGGCACTTTCTATGTAATAGAGAAATGTGGAGACAGACGGGCAAGATTCAGTGACTGAATATGTTAGTGAATTGCGACATTTTAGCGCCATGTCTTCCAAATAATTGTTTGAAGTTGTCTCAGAAGACAGAATTGGAATTATTTTCCTCTTAAAATTCAAAAATGCTACAAACAGCAACATATTAAGAGACAATGGTAATGACAAACATTGATCAGCTTACTCTGTACAAGGTAATGTTCTAAGCATTCTTCACGTCTTAAAGAATTGAATCCTTACAACCACCCTTTGAAGTAGGAACTACAACCCCTATTTGAGAGAGGAGGAAATAAGGTCCAGGAAGGTTACATTGTTTATTTGTCCAAGGGCATGCAACTCAGTTATTGTTGGAACCTAGGTTCAGTTTGACTGGGCAGTTTGACTCTAGAGGCTGTGCTCTTACTCTTTATGAAATGTTGCATAGATCTTTCTGACATATTAAGTATCAAAATTTATTGGTAATATTTTTGAAATTTCAAAACTGCTAATGATGTAAGTGTGGGTACTCAGTTGCATGTGCTATGTCCATAACCCTCTTTTTTTCCAATTATGAAGACAATATGTGCTTGTTATAACAAATTTTAAACAATACTAGAGTGCTTATAAAAAGAAAAAGTGAAAGTGTCCTGCAGCCCCCTTCCAGTTTCTGCCCCCCGCAAGGTGTTTCATGGTTGGTTGATTTCCTTCCAGAGCTTGGTTTGTTTTGTTGTTGTTGTAGTTGTTTCATTTGTTTGTTTACCTTATGAAAAATAACCTTTCCAACACAGAAAATAGTAAACTTTTAAAGGATGAGAAACCAAAAGGCTAAATTTATCTTTTTAAAATGTCAAGAAGAGATCAGGGCATTACCATCTACATTTGTTGTTTCCGCAATGGTATGGTATGGCACAAAGGCTATCAACAAATTGAGTGCACATTGGGAATATTTACAAAACCCAAGGATATTTTAAAATTTAAGGTTCCAATTCTAGGAATAAGTTGATAAATAATCACCACTGTTTACCAGGAATATGTAGCTTAAGGAGCCAGTTCATTCTTTAATAACTCCAAGAGAGGATACATATATAAGATTCATGAGGATCCTTCAGCATTTTTATTTCCCCTTCAGGAACTTGTCTACTTTCACTTTAAAGAGCTTTTAATAATTTAAGAGACCATTGAGTTCTTTTTCAGTTTCAGTTCTCTCATGGTACTGCATGTGATTTTCTGATAGACAGTACCTTAGACAGTTCCTTTTCTGTCCCTGTTCTTTTGCCTGTTTATTTTTCTGCTAGTGGACTTAGTAGTATTACCCTGGGATTTTTCTCCAAGTTTCTAATATATTTAAATTCAATGGTACTTATTTTTGCTTCTCTCAGACTCATTTCCTTTGTCTGAAAAATGATTAAGTTAAACTAGATACTCTTCAAAGTTCCTTTCAGTTCATAGACCCTGTCTAAGAGGTTTAATTGTAATAGCCTCAAAGGACGTAACTGAATGCAAATTTCACCTCAAAGACAGTTCCGCTGAAGGGAGCTGCAGGTGTTCTGTTAGTTGGTCCAAGTAGCAGATGCCCAAATAGGGTGCGTGAAACTGGGCACTAGGGTATGAGAAGAAATTATTAGAACTTATATGTATATTTTCTTAATCTCAAAATATTTAAACTTATATTTAACATATAATAATAATATAATAAATGCATATATTTTGAAGTTACATGATGAGACTTTTTTTTTGATAGTGTGTGATCAAAATAGTTTGATGACCGCTGGGTTGAAGTGCTGTGCTGATGAGGTGATGGGCATGGCCATTTTCACTTGTAGGGTAGTTTCTGTCGTTCTGTTCCAGAGCTGAAGAGGGAGCACACTTAGCCAGCCATCTTGGAAATGACTGCTGCTGTTTACTTATGGGGTAATCCAAAATAGGAGCATCATTTGGAATACAACTATTAACATTATGGATTTTTTTCTGATTATAAGAGTAGTTCATATACATTATTCTTTGAAACTTGAAAGGTCGAAGGAACAACAATGACAAAAAAACTCTAATCTCTACTCCCTGAAGACGATCACAGCGTAACAAAATCTTTTGTATCTGAAAATACATTTTAGAGTCGGAAGGAGCAATCCTTAGAATTTATTTTTGATACTTTAGTATTCCTAAACCTCCTAATCCAGGTGTTCTCCAAATCTTACTAATTCCCTACCAGATAGGACTTTACATTTCTTTTTTATTCCCGTTACATTGTCTCGGTTGACATCTTTATTATCTCTTTCCTATAGTACTTCACTTTGAGACTAAAAACTTTATCCTTTTAGTGTTTGCAGTAGTTTGAGGGAAGGAAAAGGAACTAACATTTATTGGATGTCTCCCGTGTGCCTGCTACTATGCTAGATACTTCACATGCATCACCCCAGTTTCATTTCCTCATACTGATCCCATGAGGCTGGGAGGGAATTCGTAGCCCCATTTTGCAGATAGCAAACAGTCTCAGGGAGATAGAAGAACATACCCAAAGTTCCACAGTTAGTAAATGGTGAGCTGTGAATCTGGATCTGTGTATTCCACACTGCCCTGAAAGACAGCCCTGAAAGACAGGCATGTAGACAGATGTACTGCAATACAGTGTGATAAGTGATTTTAATAGAAGTCGAGACAGAGTAGGTGTACGAGTCAGCATTCTGCCAGAGGACTTGGCCAAGGCTGTAGAGAGCAGGGGCCTCAAAACCGTTCTTAAACAGAAGCTGCAGGAGGGCGGGGCCTTGTCTCTTTTACTTGCCACTGTATTCCTGTCCCTAAAATGCTGTCTGCTGCATGGTAGGTGCTTGATAAATGTTTTAGTTAATCGGGAAGTTATTAAGGGTAATTGTAGGCAGAGTCAACAACAGATACCAAGAGACAGAGTTGTGAAAGGACCTCTGGTGTTTAGGGAATATTCAGGTGAGACAGATAAACACATCTGCCTGACTGATAAATGTCAATTATACAGCCTTAACATGCCAAGGATAGCTTTTTATCAATTTACATTGATTTCTATTATGTGAAGAAGAAGTAGTCTTAAGTGGTATGAGAAAAAAGTGAATAGGCAAATATCGTGAGTCCAAATTGTCATGTTCTCATTGTAAGATTATATGAGTTGAACTCATGGATTTATAAAAAGATAAAGGATTTGAAGTAACCTCTGTTATTTCCTATCCCTTAGCAGACATACATGTGTATATCTAGTGTGAGAAATCCACACACCTTCTTTTTTTCTTTCAGCGACACTGGTACAGTCGCTCCAGAAAAATGCTTGTTTGGGGCCATGTTAAATATCGCCGCAGTTTTATGTAAGTAATGAGAGGGGTTTTAACAATCGAAATTAATAGCTAAATTGCCCTTCTTTAAACACTATGTGTTACTTGTTTTATTTTCTAGTTATACTTGAAGGAATGTTATCACTAAATTATTGATCACAGATGTGTTCCTTTTAAAAGAAAAACAATTTCTAGAAATGCTAAATTATGAAAATAAACTTAAAAAAGTATCTAGAAGGCTATTTGACTGCTCATCCAGATAGAAGTTGTAAAGTGTAACCAAATATTCCTTGAGGCCTACAGTGGGTTTCTTAAGCAGCCAGCAGATGACAGCTATAATCACACTGATCACTCTAACCCTAATTTAAATTCCTTTAGGATAAACAGTTTAGAAGTTTAAGAATAGTGATGGAACCACGTTTTGACTTTTGAGTGATATTCTGATGCCAAAGGAATGGAGTGTTCTATAGTATTTTATATTCCTGTTTATTTATTTTTTGAACCAAATTTTTATTAATCATATACTAAAATGTTGTTTCTTTCATCAATTGATTGTTTTAAATATGTGTTCTTCTGTATGTTTATTATTTATCGGGTCAAAAATTGAAGTCAAGAAAATGATTCAATGTACAGAAGTTCATCTTATTACTAAAGTTTTCAAAAGCATATCTCTGTTATGTTTTCTACACTCCTGAGTTCTTTGGCAATATTTTTGCAATGGAAAGTTCAATTTGGCCCCTTCTTGACTAATAAAGATGTTTAAGTGGGGATTTTTCTGTGTAATTGACAACTATGTCTGATTGAGCCAAGTTGTAGTAATTTGAAATAAATTGAAATGAAAGACAAATAATCTTTTGGTGTTTTTTGCCTATGTCCATTTTTATCCATATTCTAGAACTAATTACTTTAGACTTTAATGCTAATCATATAGAATATTTTGTGTTTTATATATAACACTTATCATTAGAGATTTTCAGAAAACGTCAAACTTCTCTCTTAAATTCTATCCTAAATGTTTATAAATATGAGGCCCACAGGAGGCAAATAACTTGCTCAGTCACACAGATATCAGTAGTTCCTTAATGCAACCTTAAAAGCTCTTTAAAATCTACAGCTGCTTTTGTTTTTTGTCTTTTTTCTTCTCTCAGATTAACTTTGAAAGGAAAGTCTATGTTTCTGAATAGCAGTGACCTTTGTCAACTCTTTATTGGCAACTTTATTCCTCGTTTATTTACTACTTTATTGTTTTTCGGATTATCTCTTCCAGGCGTTGCTACTATTTATGTTCGTTATAAGCAAGTTCAGGCTCTGAATCCTGAAGAGAATCGTATCATCAGATTAAACAAGGCCGGCCTTGTACTTGGATTACTGAGTTGTTTAGGACTTTCTATTGTGGCAAACTTCCAGGTTTGTGTTTTAGTCCAGCATAGGTATTTTCCTGAAGTACATAATGATCCTTGTTAAAAAAGTAAACCTGAAACATTCAGTTACATGCTGTTATTTTCTTTACCTTAACAAAATAGAATCCACCACCTTTAAATTATTTGACCCTCTTAGAAATAGCTACATTCACAATTATAAAAATTCGTTCTCAATAATCTCTTGAACATGTATAAATTATTCTAAGTTTTTGGGGGATCCACAGGACAGTTATTAGACTGTATTACTACTTAATTGGAGATTACTCCAAGGCCAGAGAGAATTGCTATAAATGATAAGCGACACAATTCAAACTTAAACTTTTTTTTAATATGCCTAATAAGTTATCCTCATTTACCTGTTTTCTGTTCTTGTTTAGATGTTGCCATTTGTCGCCTGAATTCCTAGGTGCCCAGTACCTCATATAAGGGGGTAAAGGGAGGATCTGTAGCTCTTCCAGCTTGTTCTCAGGGAATTCTTTTTGTTTTTTGAGGAAAATCAGCCCTGAGCTAACTACTGCCAATCCTCCTCTTTTTGCTGAGGAAGACTTGCCCTGAGCCAACATCTGTGCCCATCTTCCTCTACTTTATACATGGGACGCCTACCACAGCATGGCTTTTTGCCAAGCGGTGCCATGTCCACACCTGGGATCCGAACCAGCGAACCCCAGGCCGCTGAGAAGCAGAACATATGAACCTAACCGCTGCGCCACCGGGCCAGCCCCTCTCAGGGAATTCTTTTTTCTCTTTTTTTTAATTAAAGATTGGCACCTGAGCTAACAACCATTGCCAATCTTTTTTTTTTTTTTCCCTGCTTTATCTCCCCAAACCCCCCCGTACATAGTTGTATATCTTAGTTGTGGATCCTTCTAGTTGTGGGATGTGGGACGCCACCTCAACGTGACCTGACGAGCAGTGCCATGTCCGCACCCAGGATCTGAACCCTGGGCTGTCGCAGCGGAGTGCGCGAACTTAACCACTCGGCCACGGAGCTGGCCCCCCATCTCAGAGAATTCTTAATGTTAAAGCAGCAGTCAACCTTTACCAAATGTTTGCACACTCTCCATGTTCCTTTCTGTTGACCTTCTTTCAGATGAGTCTTTGGTAATATCAACTGCATGCTGGACATATGGTGCTTTTTGATGTCTCTCTCTGAAGTCTTTAAAGTTTCAGTGTAGACATTTGATAACCTGTTTAGACATCTAATAACTATTTGGACATATAAACACACACTCGTCGTATCAAGTACACATATATAGGCATATTCTATCCCTCTTATTCAAAGTTCTCCATTCCTATACTGCTTCTGATTGGTGTCTCCTGTTTTTCAGTTTTTTAGTAATGGTTAATACTAGTAATTTCTGTAAGTATATCAGGTACATATTAGGGTGGTGCTTGCTGCTGTAACAAAGCCCAAAATTTTAATGGCTTAACACAATAGAAGTTTATTTCTTACATGCATGCATCCAGTGCAGGTTTTGTTGGTGATAGATGGCTTTCCTCCCACAGTGATTTAAGGCCCCTACACTATCCATCTTTGGTCTCTGCCATTCCGTAAGTCCTTATTGTCTTCTGCATCTAGCTGGCTGAAATAAAGAGAACATGCAAAAATCACGCTTGTTCCTTAAAAACCTTGACCTGGCGGTATCTCACGTCATTCCACTGACATTCATTTGCAAGATGCATTGAGGGGGCTAGGAAGTGTAGTCTTGGTGTGCATCAGTTCCCTGGACAACTGTATACTATGGAGGGGACACAAAAATTTTGGTGGACATCTAGCTGGCTGACTTTACCTCAACTAAGTCCTGTTTTTCCTAATCAGTTTCTAATAGCTCAATGTTAAAAATATGTTTTTTGAAATTTTTAGTGTATGGATAGTTCATTCTTTGCTCCAGTTGTCCTTTGATCAATTTAACAATATCATCACTGTAGGGTAAAAATGAATCTCAAAGTCACCTCCACATTTAGCATACTCCTTCTGTTAGTAACTGATACTTGTTTACACAGCCCGGGAAGTTCTAGTAGCAGTTCCTGATAGCACCCATGCAAGCTGCGTTTCTGCCTTTATCTCATTCATCTATTAACACAGTTTATATTTATGTGCTTTCTGTATTCCTTTGTTTTCAGCTTTCATTCTAATTCACCCTCACCACAGGGGGCCTCTTGGCCTTGTAATTTTGAATCAGATTTCTTTTTCTCTGTTGATTACATCTATTTTTATACAACTTTGCACCTGTTGAATGTTCTCTGCATCTTTCACTGATGGCTTCCTTGCTGGGCCCTGTTTATAAGCAAACCCTACAGCATTACCCAAATATCAAACAGTTGTCCTTCCTTCCTTTCTAATGTAACTTTTACTGCTTATTTAATGTGGTGAGTGCCTTCCTCCTCCTCTTCCCACTTCTCTCTTGCAGAGACAAACTCTAGTTGATTCATATAAAAAAATTTTGTACAAACCAGGTCTATAAATGGTTTACAGTTACAGAGCTTGACTTGGAAGAGAGACGAGCACTGTGTTTTAAAGTAGGGAATCGTTGGTTTTACTTCTTGAGTATTTCTTGAAAGCATCTGCTTCTCTCCACTTCCATTTCTGTTTCTTTCCCTCTCACCTCCTTCTCAACCAATTCAGCTTTCATCATCTCTAATCTGCACTACTGCCATGTCCTCCTGAATAGCTGCTCTGTACTCACTCTTAGATCCCTTTTTTAGTATTGTAGCCAAAGTAATCTTTTGTAAATTATATATTATAAATCATGTGATGCTTAACGACGGGGATACCTTCTGAGAATTGTGTAATTAGGTGATTTCATTATTGTGTGAACATCATAGAATATATTTACACAAACCCAGATGGCATAGCCTACTATACACCTAGGCTATGTGGAACTAATCTTATGGGACCACCATTATATACGTGGTCCGTTGTTGACCAATGTCATTATGCAGTGTATGACTATATACATGTCACTCGGTTTCCCTATACCCCTTCTTAAAGCTCTACAGGTCCAAAGTTAATGAAAAGAGATATAATGAGAGAAACAGTTAATTTGATAAACTGCCAAACTGCTTAATTAACTCAGAGGTCTTGTATGTTTTGGATCCTGTCTGCCTTTCCAGCCTCATTCTGCATCATTCCCCTTCTTAATGTCTCTGTTGTGCATAACACAGGCCTTTCTTTGTTCCTTAAATAAGGCAAATTTATGTTACTCCATTTAGTACATTGTTTCTTCTGATAGACATTCCCCAACCCCAAGCCTAAATAGATTTTGGCATCTTTAAGATCTCAGTGCAGACTATACTTCCTCAGGGAAGTTTTTTCTGTCAATAGACTTGCTCCAGTACATTTCAAGTTTTCTTTTTTTGTGTTCTCGAAGCCTCTGGAAACTAATTCTTTATAGCACTTATTATAGTCTAATTTTATAGCTATTGTTCTTTAAATTTATTTTTAAATTTTTTAGTTGGTATATTTCTCCATTAATTATAAGCACAGTGGTTTTGTTCACTGTGGTATCCCCAGCATCTAACATGGTGCTTAGCACAAACATGCTCTCATACATGACAAAATATAATTTACATGATTTATAGTTATATATTATATATAATTAATATTAATTTATATTAAGCAAAAGAACAGCTAGTTAAAACCAGTTTTATATACTTCTATTTTAATTATAAAACTACAGGAGTAAATGCTCTCTATTTATGTTTGCTTTTTAATTCACAGAATTTGTTGATGGAATTGTGTGCTGATTACAAGTGGACATTGATCAGGCTATATCTGTATTTAGCTTCATCAATATATGTGAGAATATTTTTAGGGGGGAAAATTCACCCATATTCCTGCTTTTAGTTATTTTCATTTTCGCCTATATTTTTGCAGACTTTATGCATATGTGTAAATAAATTCACATAATTATGACGCGAGAAGGTATTAGCATTTTCTGTTATTTTATGGGTGCTGAATGTTTTATTTCTTTTTGGTTACCCAAAACGGTAATGACAATTATTTTTCCCTTCCCAGTGCTCATAACTTATTGCCAGTTATAACACCCCAAACCATATCAAGGTAGCCCTTTCTCTCTCCAAAAGGAAACCAATGCCTTTGGCAAATAGGTTATCTTTTACTTCTTTATACTAGAAACTTCCTATACCTTCAACTAAGGAAATTTACTCTGTGTTTGTGGTTTAGTTCAGTTGCTTATAAAAGAAGGGAAACCCACCCTAACTTCTCTTCTTTTATTACCTTAGTCATACCCTCTGTGCCACGTGCTGTATAGTACCTTCTCAACCAAATGACATACAGACAGCATCAGTTTAGAAAAATAGAGTAGTTCAACTAAAAGTCTTTGATTATAGAATTTTTCAAGAATTACTGTCCTCACTTTTAAGCAGAGGGTATATATAGTAAAAAGTAAAAAATGTAAATGGATACTGATAAAAGTAAGGTAAAGGAGAAAAAAATTACAATTTATGATAATCTCTTTGTATAATTTATCAAAACCAACCAAACTAGAGCCAAGGGGAAATGTTTTAATTTCTTGAGTCTTTAAATTGCCATTACATTTAAATAGAAGCTCCCTACGCCCAGCATTCCTAACCATCCTAATCTTTCCTTGCACTGCTCTTTTTCTGTAACCCTTATCACCATCTAATATATGTGGAATTTACTTATTTCTAAAGTTTATTATTATTTGTGCTCTTTCACTTGAATGTAAACTTTGAGGGCCAGATTTTTGTCTGTTTTGTTCACTAACATATCTGAGTATTTAGAACAGTGAGGCACTTGTAAACAAACATATTCTTAAATGAGTAAATGAGTGGGCTGGCCTGGTGGCATAGTGGTTAAATTTGCCTGCTCTGCTTCAGCGGCTGGGGCTTTACCGGTTCAGATCCTGGGCATGGACCTACATACCACTCATTAAGACATGCTGTGGTAGCATCCCACATAGACGAACTGGAAGGACCTACAACTAGGCTATATATAACTATGTACTGGGGCTTTGGGGAGAAGGAAAAAAGAAAAAGAGGAAGATTGGCAACAGATGTTAACTCAGGGCCAATCTTCCTCACCAAAAAAAAATGAGTAAATGAATAAGAACTATTATATTTTCAGTAGTGGCACATGAAATAATTTGGTTTTACTGTAATCCTCAGGTTTGTGCTGAGTATGATGAAAGAAAATTACTTCAGGAAGTAATTTGCAGAATCTGCAGAGCTTTTCCAGTCAGAAAATGTCCTATTGAAATGACTGGCTTGTCCCTTTAAATATTGTGTTGGCAGTGTGTTTTGAATTTCTTTTATTTACTTATTTCTTCTTTTTACCTCTCAGAAAACCACCTTTTTTGCTATACATGTATGTGGAGCTGTGCTCACCTTTGGTATGGGCTCATTATATATGTTTGTTCAGACCATCCTTTCCTACCAAATGCAGCCCAAAATTCATGGCAAACAAGTCTTCTGGATCAGACTGCTGTTAGTTATCTGGTGTGGAGTAAGTGCATTTAGCAGTATCCTTTGCTGTAAAATGTGGCTACACTTAGAAGAGAATTGAATAACAAAATTTAAGTGAACACTGTTGACATATTGTAAACAGTCCTTTTATGTGTGAGGTTCTTGGGTTAGTAACCCTAAATTAAAATATTGGAAACATGAAATTCAGATTTGGCGTAGGACCTCAGTAACAGAGCTAGGAACAAAGATAAGGTTTCGACTGATCATACAGTAGTCCCCCGTTACCCATGGTTTCACTTTCCGTGGTTTCAGTTACCCACTGTCAACCGCTGTCTGAAAATATTAAATGGGAAATTCCAGAAATAAACAATTCGTAAGTTTTAAATTGCATGCCATTTTCTGAGTAGCATGATGAAATCTTGAGTATTCCGCTCCCTCCTGCCCAGGACATGAATCATCCCTTTGTCCATTGTATCCAGGCTGTGTACGCTATCCACCCCTTTGTCATTTAGTAGTCATCTCAGTTATCAGATGGACTGTCTAAGTATCACAGTGCTTGTTTTCAAGTAACCCTCATTTTACTTAATAATGGCCCCAAAGTGCAGGAGTAGTGATTCTGGCAATTCGGGTATTCCAAAGAGAAGTTACTGTTGTGTTAATCTCTTACTGTGCCTAATTTATAAATTAAACTTTATCATAGGTATGTATGTATAGGAAAAAACATAGTATATATAGGGTTCAGTACTATCTGTGGTTTCAGGTATCCGCTGGGGGTCTTGGAACGTATCTTCCTTGGATAAGTGGGGGACTACTGTACTCACTTCAAAGATATGAAGGATGAGTTAGTGCCATCTTTGAGAGCAATTATTTCGCAAAGGCTTATGATAGAGCTGCTAGTTTACTGAGCAAAGAGGGATTGACCATGTGAACCATTTCATGGTAATTCTCTGGGCACATTTTAAATTTTACTACTGCCATGTAACATGAAGCCTTTAAGAAACTGGGTATGAACCTTTGGAACAAATGTATGAGTAATATTTTGGACCTTTAAAGTGATTTTTGTTATAATCTAATTTAAACAGGTCTTCTCTGAGATTCTTCCTTGACTTACTTTTTTGTAGTGCTGACTTGCTCATCACTTTTGTACCATGGCAGTTTTGGCATTGATATAGTAGAGAAGCTCCACTGGAGCCCAAAGGACAAAGTAAGAACTGAGAGTCTCTAAAACTTAGTTTTTTATTAAAGATGACTATTTTGGTTGATTTTCATGTATTTTTCATTGCATCACTAAAATGAAACTTTTTCAGTAGACTAATCAGTTAGATATTAGGATTGTTTTCTATATATAATAGAGTTTATGTAGAACCATCCATATTCTCCTCTCACCTGTGATCTGTGGATGTTTTCAAGACTTGAAGAGAATTATAATGGCAAAGAGTTTTCTCAGAAATTGACTTCTCTACATATGAATATAGTATATAATATACCAAACTGAGATCTTTTATTATTAGAATGCTTGTTTTCTGAACTAAAAAGATATCTTCTTCCATTTTTTGTAATCTGGAAGTTTATTATTTTAGACTCTGCATTCAGGTTCTAATATAGTGGATATCTGAATGGACACAGCATCTTTGATCCTGAGAAAGAAGACATGTACTAAATAGATAATAAATTGAGTTCATCTGTTTTCACAACACTTTCAGTGACAGTTTATTTTAAATTATTTTTAAAGAATCAACGGTGGATAGGACATGTTTGTGAGAATAAATGAATGACATAATTTACTAGATTCTCATTATAATCCATATATTATTTAAGGCTCTAAAAATAACACTAAATTTCTTATGAGCATTGTTTACTTAAACTTTTTTTAGTGACATTTTATGAATCTTATGGCTTTGGGAAAGGCAGTAACTTCTTGATTGTAGAGTTCTCCTATTCTGTGTTAGTTATTCAAATGGAAATTTTATTTGCTCTAGATGAGAGTAGCCAGCCCTCCTAGTCTAATGGTTAAGATTCGGTGCTCTCACTGCCATGGCCTGGGTTCCTTTTCTGGTCAGGGAACCACACCACCCATCTGCTGGATTCGTACTGTGGTGGCTGCATGTTGCTATGATGCTGAAAGCTATGCTACTGGTATTTCACATACCATCAGGGTCACCCATGGTGGACAGGTTTCAGTGGAGCTTCCAGACTAAGACAGACTAGGAAAAAGGACCTGGCCACCCACTTCCAAAAATGTTGGCCGTGAAAACCTATTCATAGGCATTGTCTGTACACA
>NC_060284.1:41929023-41996044 GCF_021613505.1 Equus quagga | reverse complement strand
GGGGGGGAGTTCCAGAGACCCAGCTTCGTAGCCTAGGGGGAAACCCTACAGGCTCACAGCAGCCTTAGGGAAAGCCTCTGCACAGCACCAGTAGAAGGCACCCAGCCGGCAGCCACAAGGCTGGAAGACCCCAGGGCAAAAGCAGCATAGCTAGGTGAACTAACCACAGACTGTAGAAGATGCCAATAGCTCTCCTGCGACCCATAGAGGACAAGTGAGATTTTGTGGGTGCCGACAGCAACGGAGCGACAAATATAAGTGATCCCACCCCTGGCCACTGGAAAAGCCCATAACACCGTTGCAGACCCCAAGGAGAGAGCACATCTAGGTGGGCTGCAACAGTAGGCACCAGCAGCCTGAAGCCCCCCTGTGACGGCCCCCATGGCAGAGGAGGGAATCCAAAGGGCCACTGTGGCTACGAGGAGGGGCCCAGGCCCAGTTAGCAACTGCGGACAGGGTTCCTGGTTGGTGCAGTATAAACAGCTGCTCCCCCACCGCAGCAGCTGAAACAAGTGAAAGGAGCAACTAAACTCTATCTCCATGCGGAGGCACAAATCAACAACATCAAGCAATATGAAAAAATACATTAAATCTCCAGAACAGAAAGAAAGTAACAAATACACAGAAAACAATCCCAAAGAAAATGAGATATATAACCTAAATGATGATGACTTCAAAACAGCCATCATTAAAATTCTCAATGAGTTAAGAGAGAATTCTGACCGACAACTCAACGAGTTCAGGAGCTATGTCACAAAAGAGTTTGATACGATAAAGAAGAACCAAACAGAAATATTGGAAATGAAGAGCACAATAGAGGAGATTAAGAAAAATCTAGATGCTCTGAACAGTAGGGCCGATAATATGGAGGAAAGACTTAGCAATTTGGAAGATGGCAATATAGAATTGCTGCAGGCAGAGGAGGAGAGAGAAGAAAGACTAAAAAGAAATGAAGAAACTCTCGAAGAATTATCAGACACAACTAGGAGATGCAACGTAAGGATTATAGGTATTCCAGAGGGAGAAGAGAAGGAGAAAGGGGCAGAAAGCCTATTCAAAGAAATAATGGCTGAGAACTTCCCAAATCTGGTGAGAGAGATGGATCTTCAGGTGACAGAAGCCAATAGATCTCCAAACTTAATCAATGCAAGAAGACCAACTCCACGGCATATAGTAGTGAAGCTAGCAAAAGTCAATGACAAGGAGAAAACACTAAGGACAGCCAGGCAAAAGAAACTAACCTACAAAGGAACCCCCATCAGGCTATCAGCAGATTTCTCAGCAGAAACTTTACAGGCTAGAAGAGAGTGGAATGATATATTCAAAAATCTGAAGGACAAAAATCTACAGCCGAGAATTCTCTACCCAGCAAAAATATCCTTCAAATACGATGGAGAAATAAAAACTTTCCAAGATAAACAAAAATTAAGGGAGTTCATTGCCACAAAACCTCCTCTACAGGAAATCCTCCGGAAAACCCTCAGTCCTGAAAAATCCAAAAAAGGAAAGGGGCTACAAAACCAAGAGCAGAGGAGATAAGTAGAAGGACAACAACAGAGAGTAGCAGCTCTACATCAGAACAGATTAAACATGGGACAAGAAACAAAGGAAATTGAAGAAAACCGGAAAACGAGACACAAAATGGTAGTGGTAGGCCCCCACATCTCAATAATCACTCTAAATGTAAATGGATTGAACTCCCCAATCAAAAGACACAGAGTGGCAGGATGGATCAAAGAACAAGATCCAACAATATGCTGCCTCCAGGAAACACACCTCAGCCCCAAAGACAAACATAGACTCAGAGTGAAGGGATGGAGAACAATACTCCAAGCTAATAATGAACAAAAGAAAGCAGGTGTCGCTATACTAATATCAGACAAGGTAGATTTCAAAGCAAAACAGATAAAGAAAGATAAAGAGGGACAGTATATAATGATAAAAGGGACTCTCCACCAAGAAGACATAACACTTATAAATATATACGCACCCAACACAGGAGCACCAAAATTTGTAAAGCAACTCTTAATAGAACTAAAAGAAGACATCAACAACAATACAATAATAGTAGGGGACCTCAACACACCATTAACACCAATGGACAGAACATCCAGACAGAAAATCAACAAGGAAATAATAGAATTAAATGAAAAATTAGACCAGATGGACTTAATAGATATATATAGAACACTTCATCCAAAAACAGCAGGTTACACATTCTTCTCAAGTGCACATGGAACATTCTCAAGGATTGACCATATTTTGGGAACCAAAGCAAACATCAATAAATACAAGAGAGTTGAAATAATATCAAGCATCTTTTCTGATCATCATGCTATTAAACTAGAAATCATCTACAAGAAAAAAGCAGAGAAAGGTGCAAAAATGTGGAGACTAAACAACACGCTTCTCAACAAACAATGGATCATTGAAGAAATTAAAGAAGAAATCAAATTTTATCTGGAGACTAATGAAAATGAGAACACGACATACCAAATCATTTGGGATGCAGCAAAAGCAGTCCTAAGAGGGAAATTCATCGCAATACAGGCTCACCTCACTAAACAAGAAAAAGCTCACATAAGCAACCTCAAACGACACCTAACAGAACTAGAAAAAGAAGAACAAACAAAGCCCAGAGTCAGTAGAAGGAGGGAAATAATAAAAATAAGAGCAGAAATAAACGATATTGAAACAAAAAAGACAATAGAAAGGATCAATGAAACAAAGAGTTGGTTCTTTGAAAGAATTAACAAAATTGACAAACCCCTAGCCAGACTCACCAAGAAAAGAAGAGAGAAATCGCAAATTAATAAAATTAGGAATGACAGAGGAGAAATCACAACAGATACCAATGAAATACAAGAGATCATAAGAGAATACTATGAAAAACTATATGCCAACAAATTGAACAACCTGGAAGAAATGGACAAATTCCTAGACTCCTACAATCTCCCCAAACTGAATCAGGAAGAAATGGAGAATCTGAATAGGCCAATCACAAGTAAGGAAATAGAAACTGTAATCAAAAACCTCCCCAAAAATAAGAGTCCAGGACCAGACGGCTTCTCTGGAGAATTCTACCAAACATTCAAAGAAGACTTAATACCTATTCTCCTCAAACTGTTCCAGAAAATTGAGAAAGACGGAGAACTCCCTAACACATTCTATGAAGCCAACATCACTCTGATCCCCAAACCTGACAAGGACAACACAAAGAAGGAGAACTACAGGCCGATATCACTGATGAACATAGATGCAAAAATCCTCAACAAAATTTTGGCAAACCAAATACAGCAATACATCAAAAAGATTATACACCATGATCAAGTGGGATTTATACCAGGGACACAGGGATGGTTGAACATCCGCAAGTCAATCAACGTGATACACTACATCAACAAAATGAAAAACAAAAACCACATGATCATCTCAATGGATGCAGAGAAAGCATTCGACAAGATCCAACACCCATTTATGATAAAAACCCTCAGTAAAATGGGTATAGAAGGAAAGTACCTCAACATAATAAAGGCCTTATATGATAGACCCACAGCCAACATCATACTCAATGGACAAAAACTGAAAGCCATCCCTCTGAGGACAGGAACAAGACAAGGGTGCCCACTTTCACCACTCCTATTCAACATAGTACTGGAGGTGCTGGCCAGAGCAATTCAGCAGGAAAAAGAAATAAAAGGAATCCAAATAGGTAACGAAGAAGTAAAACTCTCGCTGTTTGCAGACAACATGATCTTATATATAGAAAACCCCAAAGAATCCATAGAAAAACTATTAGAAATAATCAACAACTACAGCAAAGTAGCAGGGTATAAAATTAACGTGCATAAATCAGTAGCATTTCTACACACTAACAATGAACTAACAGAAAAAGAACTAAAGAACTCAATCCCATTCACAATCGCAACGAAAAGAATAAAATACCTTGGGATAAACTTAACCAAGGAAGTGAAGGATCTATACAATGAAAACTACAAGACTTTCTTGAAAGAAATTGACGATGACATAAAGAGATGGAAAGACATTCCTTGCACATGGATTGGAAGAATAAACATAGTTAAAATGTCCATACTACCTAAAGCAATATACAGATTCAATGCTATCCCAATCAGAATCCCAAGAACATTCTTCACAGAAATTGAACAAACAATCCTAAAATTCATATGGGGCAACAAAAGACCGCGAATTGCTAAAGCAATCCTGAGCAAAAACAAAGCCGGCGGAATCACAATCCCCGATTTCAAAACATACTACAAAGCTACAGTGATCAAAACAGCATGGTACTGGTACAAAAACAGGTCCACAGATCAATGGAACAGAATTGAAAGCCCAGAGATAAAACCACACATCTATGGATAGCTAATCTTCAACAAAGGAGCAGAGGGCCTACAATGGAGAAAAGAAAGTCTCTTCAACAAATGGTGCTGGGAAAACTGGACAGCCACATGCAAAAGATTGAAAATTGACCATTCTTTTTCACCACACACCAAAATAAACTCAAAATGGATCAAAGACCTAAAGATTAGGCCTGAGACAATAAGTCTTTTGGAAGAGAATATAGGCAGTACACTCTTTGACATCAGTTTCAAAACAATCTTTTCGGACACTGTAACTCCTCAGTTGAGGGAAACAATAGAAAGAATAAACAAATGGGACTTCATCAGACTAAAGAGCTTCTTCAAGGCAAGGGAAAACAGGATTGAAACAAAAAAACAGCTCACTAATTGGGAAAAAATATTTACAAGCCACTTATCTGACAAAGGGTTAATCTCCATAATATACAAAGAACTCACACTGATTAGCAACAAAAAACAAACAACCCGATCAAAAAATGGGCAGAGGACATGAACAGACATTTCTCAAAAGAAGATATGAATATGGCCAATAGACACATGAAAAAATGTTCATCATCGCTAATCATCAGGGAAATGCAAATCAAAACTACACTAAGATATCACCTTACACCCGTTAGATTGGCAAAAACATCCAAAACCAAGAGTGACAAATGTTGGAGAGGATGTGGAGAAAAAGGAACCCTCATACACTGTTGGTGGGAATGCAAACTGGTACAGCCACTATGGAAAACAGTATGGAGATTTCTCAAAAAGTTAAAAATAGAAATACCCTATGACCCAGCCATCCCATTACTGGGTATCTATCCTAAGAACCTGATATCAGAAATCTCAAGAGTCCGTTGCACCCCTATGTTCATCGCAGCATTATTTACAATAGCCAAGACGTGGAACCAGCCTACATGCCCAGAAACCGATGATTGGATAAAGAAGATGTGGTATATATACACAACGGAATACTACTCAGCCATAAAAAAAGACAAAATTGGCCCATTCACAACAACGTAATACCCCCTCGAGGGTATTATGTTAAGCGAAATAAGCCAGTCAGAGAAAGACGAACTCTATATGACTCCACTCATAGGTGGAAGTTAGTATATTGATAAGGAGATCTGATCGGTGGTTACCAGGGAAAAGGGGGGGTGGGGGGAGAGCACAGAGGGGGAGGTGGTGTACCCACAACATGACTAACAAAAATGTACAACTGAAATCTCACAAGGTTGTAATCTATCATAACATTAATAAAAAAAAAAAGCAAAAAAGAAAAAAAAGATATGTATTTGCTGATCAGCTCCTACCATCTACAACTGACTCACCTCAGAATCAATCCCAAAATTTTAGGCTCATTAAATAGATGCAAAAAGAGTGAATCCCCAGGACCTCTATAAAATAGGGCAATGATACTCAATGTCTTGGTTACTGCCTAGTTAGGGACGCTACTTCCAAAACTGTGGGTGGATTCCACCCCTTACCTTGTAGCTTGAATTTAACAAACAAAAAAAAAACTCTCTCTATGGGGTTGGCCCCATGGCCTAGTGGTTAAGTTTGATGTACTCCACTTTGGTGGCCCAGGATCATGGGCTTGGATCCTGGGTGTGGACCTACACCACTTGTCAGCCATACTGTGGCAGTGACCCACATATAAAGTGGAGGGAGATTGGCAAAGATGTTAGCTCAGGGCTAACCTTCCTCCAACAAAAAAAGAGAAAGATTGGCAACAGATGTTAACTCAGTGCTAATCTTCCTCACACACACACACACAAAAACCCTCTCTACTCCAGGATCTGAATCTCCCACACAGCCAGTTTCCTCTCCTCCATATCACCAGGAAGTATCTAAACTCATCCACAGAAAAAGCAGCAATAAATGAAGATACCAAGATAATAATGTAAATGGACTTGTAACCAACACAGTCATTTCTTTTTTTAGAATTATCCTCCTCATGTGTCCAGCTGAATAACTTGCATCCAGGAACTCATTTTGAAGGCACTTCCTTGGCCAGAGGGGGAAGATGCAAATCCTATCAGCCACTGGGATTCCATCTCTGTGTCTTAGTCACCAGCATTTCACTTTCAGGTCAAAGTTAGCCTGTGATGATTAAAGGGGAAAAGCAACTGAACCACATGAGGGCCAAAGGAGGAAAACCAGACCAAGAAGAAACAAAGAGAAAAAGGAGGTAGAGATGATGGTGAACATGGTTTTAAGTGAGTTGTTCCACAGTCTCCCTCAGACTGCTCTATTCTTTTCTTACCCTCCAAAATCTGGGAAGCGTGTCCTCCTCACTGATTCTTGGCTAGAAACACACCTCTCCAGTTTGAGATTTTCCCACAAAGTAATGAGATATTGCCTTTTTGCTTATAGGAAAATCTAAATTTTTATATGGTGAAAAAGCAGAAAGGGCTTAACTTCTCTCCAAGATTGTCGAGAGTATTAGGTCTAGGTATTTGTGAGATGTTCAGCCTCTTTTTGGCTCTAACAGAGGCTCTAGGCAGTATAGCATAGTGGTTAAGAGCCCAAAGCCAAAACCCAGACTAACAGGAATCAAATTCCAATTCTACCATTTACTAGGTAATGGGTGGCCTTGAGCAAGTTACTTAACCTCTCTTTGCCTCAAATGCAACCTCTGCAAAATGACAATGATAGTAGTACTTACCTTGTAAGGGAGGTAAAGTTTAAAAGTTTGACAGTTCAACAGTTGGCAAGCACATAAAGGTAATCTATCATTATTATGTCTTTTTCTCCAGAAAATGTACTTTGAACCCTTGAATCCCATCAATGGTCCTCTAGGGAAGTACTGCTGGTCCAAGTGGGCACCCTGAGGATTTTTTAATTCTTAGTATTTTACTCCTTTTCTTTCTTCTGACCCAGAAAGACAGCCAGCATGGTGGTTAGGGGAATGAACACTGGAGACACATTATCGGGGTTGAAATCCTCATGCCCTCCTCTGTGTCAGTGACCATAGGAAAGTTATTTAACCCATGACTCAATTTCCTTAACTACAAAATGAAAATGGTAATGTTAACAACACATCACAGGGATGTTGTGAATGTTACATGAGATAATCCATGGGAAGCCCTTACAAGACTGCCTGGTGTGCTGTAATTACTCAGTACATATTAGTTACTATTGTTATCCATTCTACATCCTGAAACCATTTACTATGCACCTACCACGTGCAAAGCACTGCTGGATGCTGATCACTATTAAAACAATCCTTATCCTCAAGGAGCTTAAAAGTTTCCAAGTTAAAATTTGTCAACCCTTGAGTGATGTCAGCAACGTGGCAGAGTGAGTTGTTCCCCTTGTCTCTCCCACTTTTCAACTACAACTAAATGGACATTCACTGACCAGTGGAGGTAGCCCACACAGCACAACAAGACGCCTGAGAGACATACGCAGCTATACATCTAAGGGTGGATTGACTGGCCCTCCGAGAAGTGGTGGAGATAGGTGAGCACTCCCTGCCCTCCCCCAGCAGCCCTGTGCACATACACGAGTGCTTTCCAGCCTGGCATGAGCACCCCAAAAGTGGGAACATGCACCAGGGTGACTGTACGAAGAGGTGATGGCAGCCCTGAGTCTGCTTCTGATCACTTTCTGGGGGGGAGCCCACCATGCCCCTGCAGCCCCAAGGAGTGACCCTAGCTCAGTCCCAGCTAGGAAGTCCTGCCCACCAAGGACAGCAGCCGACAGGACTGCAAGCAGAGCAGCAGAAGATCTATATGCTGGGGCAAGTGCACTCCAGGCCCATGCAAGTGTCCACAGTACCACTAAGCCCTGAAAAAGGGAATGTGCCATGGGGTGACTGTAGGAAGAGGTGGCAGCAGCCTTAAGCCTGCTTGTGATCTCTTTCCTGGCAGTGAGGGGGAGCTCACCGTGCCCCTGTGGCTCCAAGGAGTGGCCCTAGCTCAGTCTTGGTGAGGAAGCTCCACCCAAAAAGCACAGTACACACAAGTGCCTGAATGCTCCCCAAGCTGGTGCAAGCACCCACAGTACCCCCACAGCTTCCAGCAGATGGGGTGGGACCAGAGACCCCGCTCCTGCTTCCACCTAGTGGTAACAGGTGGAATCGCAGACCTACTACCACAAATGCCCCAACAAAAGATCAGTTCATCAAAAGCCATGAGAAACTGCAACAACAATTCAGACCAGAAGGAAAATGACAATTCTCCAGAATCCAACCCTGAAGCCATGGAAAATTACAACCTAAATGACAGAGAATTCAAAGTAGCTGTTACAAACAGGCTCAATGATTTACAAGAGAACACAGACAGACAGTTCCATGAGCTCAGGAATAAAATGAATCTCTTCACCAAAGAGATCAAAAGTATTTTTAAATATCAAGCAGAGGGGCCAGCCTGGTGGTGCAGCAGTTACGTTCACACATTCCACTTCAGCAGCCTAAGGTTCACCAGTTTGGATCCCAGGTGCAGACCTGCACACTTCTTATTAAGCCATGCTGTGGCAGGAGTCCCACATATAAAATAGAGGAAGATGGGCATGGATGTTAGCTCAGGGACAATAGTCCTCACAAAAAAAAAAGAGGAGGCTTGGCAGCAAATGTTAGCTCAGGGCTAATCTTCCTCAAAAAAAAAATCAAGCAGAAATTCTTAATATGAAAAACACAATTAATGAAATAAAAAATAATCTAGGATCCTTAAGAAATAAAGCCAATGTTATGGAGGAAAGAATTAGTGATTTAGAGGATAAAAATATAGACATTCTACAGGTAGAGGAAGAGACAGAACTAAGATTTTCAAAAAATGAAGGAATTCTTTGAGAAATATCCAACTCAATTAGGAAAAGCAACATGAGGATTATAGGTATCCCAGAAGGAGAAGAGAGGGAGAAAGGGAGCTTGTTCAAAGAAATAATAGCTGAGGACTTCCCAAACCTGGGGGAAGATCCAGATTTACAAATACATTAAGCTAATAGAATGCCTAATTACACCAATGCTAAAAGACCTTCTCCAGGGTATATAATAGTAAAACTGGCAACAGTCAATGACAAAGAAAAAATATTAAGGGCAGCAAGGCAGAAGAAAATAACCTACAAAGGAAACTCTATCAGGTTTTCAGAGGATTTCTCAGCAGAAACTCTACAGTTTAGGAGAGAATGGAATGATATATTCAAAATACTAAAAGACAAAAACTTTCAGCCAGGAATACTCTATCCAGTGTAAAACCTCAGTTGCATTTCTATACACTAATAATGAACTAGCAGAAAGAGAAATCAAGAATACAATCCCGTTTACAATCTCAGCAAAAAGAATAAAATATCTAGGAATAAACTTACCCAAAGATGTGAAAGACCTATACACTGAAAACTATAAGACTTTATTGAAAGAAACCGAAGAAGACATAAAGAAATGGAAAGATATTTCATGCTCAAGGCTCAGAAGAATAAACAGTTAAAATGTCCAACTACCTAAAGCAATCTACAGATTCAATGCAATTCCAATCAGCATCCCAATTACATTCTTCACAGAAATAGAACAAAGAATCCTAAAATTTATATGGAACAAAAAAAAGACCCCGAATAGCCAAAGCAATCCTGAGAAAAAGAATATAGCTGGAGGTATCACAGTCCCTGACTTCAAAATATGCTACAAAGTTATAGTAATCAAAACAGCATGGCACGGGACAAAAACAGACACACAGATCAAAGGAACAGAATTGAAAGCCCAGAAATAAAACCGCACATTTATGGACAGCTAATCTTTGACACAGGAGCAAAGAAAGCACAATGGAGAAAGAAAAGTCTCTTCAACAAATGGTGTTGGGAAAACTGGACAGCCACATGCAAAAGAATGAAAGTAGATCATTATCTTACACTGCACACAAAAATTAACCCAAAACGGATTAAAGACTTGAAGGTAAGACCTGAAACCAAAAAACTCCTAGAAGAAAACATAAGCAGTACACTCTTTGACATTGGTCTTAGCAGCATCTTTTCAACTACTGTGTCTACTCAGGCAAGGGAAACAAAAGAAAAAGTTAACCAATGGCATTACATCAGAAACTAAAAACCTTCTGCAAAGCAAAGGAAATCAGGAACCAAATGAAAAGACAACCCACCAACTGGGAGAAAACAGATTTCTCAAAAAATCAAAAATAGAAACACCATACAATGCAGGTATCCCACTGCTGAGTATTTATCCAAAGAACTTGAAATCAATGATCCAAAGAGATTTATGCACCCCTATGTTCATTGCAGCATTATTCACAATAGCCAAGACGTGGAACAACCTGAATGAACAGATGAATGGATAAAGAAGATACACACACATGCACACACACACACACACACACACACACAATGGAATACTACTCTGCCATAAAAAAGAGAAAATCGTCCTATTTGCAACAACATGGATGGAACTTGAGAGTATGATGTTAAGCGAAATAAGCCAGACGGAGAAAGACAAATACTGCATGATTTCACTCATATGTGGAAGATAACAAATACATGGATGAAGAGAACAGATTAGTGTTTACCAGAGGGGAGGGGGGCTGGGAGATTGGTGAAAGGGATAAAGTGGCACATATGTACAGTGACAGACAAAAATTAGACTACTGGCGATGAGCACGATGAAGTCTATTCAGAAAATTGATAAATAATAAGGTACACCTGAAATTACACTATATTATAAACCATTATGATCTCCACAAAATTACCGGAAAAAAATTGTCAACCCTTGACTCATCTTGGGAAAGCCATTGTTATTAGAATCTTATTTGGAGACAGACCCTCGGGGGGTCCATCTCAGACGACACTTCCCTAACAGACTCTGTTCAGAGAGGCCACTCAGCCTTTGACATCCTCCCTTTGTGGATCCAGAAATCCTACTGTTCCCTCAGGCGGTTCCAGCCTCTAACTCTAGCCACCTCTCTGCATCCAGCCTCTCTGCCTCCACTAACCTACGATTTTGAGTCAGGAGAAGTAATAGAAGAAGGACAGTATAGTAGTTAGAGATGTTCTAGGTTCAAACCCCAGTTCTGCTGCTTCTACCGGACAGCCTCTCTGAGCTTGTTTCCTCATCTGTAAAATGGGGGTAAGGCAGCCCTACCTCATAAGGCTGTCGTGAGCAGTAAATGAGCAAACATATGACAATTGCCTAGAATATTGCCTGGCACAGAGAAAGCGCTATAGAATAATTTGCTATTATGGTTATCATTAACTTTAAAGAAGGTCAACATAGCAGGGAATCTACCTGACCAACCTGGAGCATTCCTCCCACAAATGTGGCTAATGATCGTGTTCTTCCAACCCACCAGTAGCTTTCTCTGACGCCATCTTGACAAGTCCTAGTCCTAGGAGACAGAAGAAGAGAACCCAAGAGGACTGAGAAGATGGAGGGGAGGAATAAAATGTCCATATGAACACGGATAGCTAGGAACATTCACCTCCCTCTGTGGCACCACAGGAGTTAGAGGAGACTGCTTCTTTAGGCAAAGCCTGCCATTGTTTATACAACAGTGGAGCTGCATGTCCAGGTGCCCACCTCCCTGCGTACCCCGTCTCTCCTGCCTGCCTGCAAGAAGCCAGTGGGAACAAGGCTCTCCTCTGGAAGCTTTCAAGAGAACCCAGCTCAAGTTTGGGGCTCAAGTCCCAGATGCTCTTCCAATCAGGCCGCCAAGGAGACGTGAATTTCTACAGATCCACCACCAGAGGGCAGAGCGTCACCGCAGGAGATCTTGAGTCAGCAACCGATGAGCCCACCTCCAAGAGCACTGGGAGGGGAAAATCCTCCAGAACGTCTGTTTGCAGTTCTTCCCAATTCAGTTTCCCTGGGGCTAGGCCCAGGATCTTGGAGATCACTTTATGATTACAGACATTCCCCCTGCTCTGGGTCCTCGCATCCGGCCACGCCCACAGGTGTCCAGAAGTTTCTGTCCCAGGCACCATTTTCTCGATGGGGAGAAAGCAGCGTGAGGAAGGAGGGTGTGTGGGGGATGGGGCAGAGGGACCCTGCTGTTAGCCAAACATCATCCCAGGCCAGGAAATGTCACTCCCTGGTCCCTCTGGATGTTGACCATTTTCATCTGATGCAAAGGAAGGGAGAGGAGGCAAATCCAGATGAGGGGTAGTTTGCTCCTCTCTGTTGCTGCTACCTTTTCACATTTGGGCCCCCGAAAGTCTCCCCTCTAGTTGAGGGCCCTTATCAGGGCAGATTTAGGTGTATTGCATTTGGGCAGTCCTTCCTTAGCTGGCATAAAGTGGTTTAATTCCTAAAACAGCATCCCGTGTCCCCCATCCTCCTCACTTACTTTACCTTTTAAGTCACATTGATTGTGAAAACAAAGGTCAGAGTGGGGTTTGGGGTGGAAGGTTACGGAAGTCTTTGCACTCCAGTTCCTCTGTAGGGATTTAGTAGGTGGGTTATCCATGGCCTCACAGACAAGGCCCAGGGTGGTCCCACACAGGTGACATAACTCTCGGCTTTCTCATCACGTCTCACACAGGCAGCATAAGACGACACCTTCACCCCAGGCAGGCACAGGGCAAAGCATCTTTGACCAGGGAACAGGGAGCCAAGTTCCAGCTCCAGATTCCACCCTTGCCTACTGCCCTCTTCTGGGGAAATTACTAAACTGGTCTAGACTTCCATTTCTCACATTTGAGAACGATAGTTCCTCTTGCAGGGCAGTACTGCTGGAGAGGAGAGGTTTTTTTAATCTGGGATTTGTCTTTCCCATTTCTAAATGATTCCTGCTCAAGCCTTAGGGAGAAATATGAATGAAGAATGAGGAATCAGGATTCACTGAATAGAGATTGTCTGCCAAGGTCACGGACAGAGTGTGAAATGTCAGATTAGCCTGATTTCACTGTCTGTTCTCAAACACAAACACTCTCCACCCCCAGAGTTTAATTAGTTTCTTCTGGCACAGGAAACGTGGCACATCTGGAATATTGTTGATTGCTCTGCAAATAACTCATTTTAGTGTATTATTAACCTGCTATGCAACTTCTCTTATTGAGACAATCACCTTCAGCAATGTCTCATGGGAAAATCTCTTGTGGGCAATCTTGAGAGCAGTGTTTTAGCGGTATTCATACCCACCTTGCTCCCAACACACTTTTGGGTCGTTTTTTTCCAATTGCAATCTTGAGCAAATCACTTACCCTCTCTGGTCATCATGATATTTATAGTATTTTTTTTTTAAAGATTGGCACCTGGGATAACAACTGTTGCCAATCTTCCTTTTTCTTTTTTTCCTCCTTCTTCTCCCCAAATCCCCCCAGGACATAGTTGTATAGATTCTAGTTGTGAGTGCCTCTGGTTGTGCTATGTGGGATGCCGCCTCAGCATGGCCTGATGAGCGGTGCCATGTCCGTGCCCAGGATCCAAACCAGTGAAACCCTGGGCCGCTGAAGCAGAGCACGCGAACTTAACCACTAGGCCATGGGGCTGGCCCCAATACAGTAGTTTTAAATTGCAAGTCAGAAGAAAGTTCTTTTCTGCTCCCATGCTTCTCCTCTTGGTGCTCCCTTCTTCTCCCTCCTCGCCCCTACACCTCCTGCAGCAAAGTTCTACACCCAGCCACTCTCGATGACTTGTCTTCCCTGACGCAGCTACTCTTTCTTGCCCTTGATACGTGCAGTGCCCTCTGCTTTGAATTCCCTTTCTTGAAACATGAATTTTCCCACTGACTCTTACTGATCCTTCAGAACTCGGTTTTGACATCATCTTCTCCAGGAAGATCGCTCTGCTCTCTCCCTGACACCACCTCACCTGGGTTTGATGTCCCTGTTCTATGCGCCCATAGCACCTGCACGCCCTCCACCATAGACTGACATTGTCTAACCAATTCGTCTGCTCTTCTGGACCAACAGCTTATCTTTGTGCATTCAACATCAAGCACAGTGCCCTGCTCTTCATCGTGCTGTCTTTCATGCTGGGTTCAGTTTTTAACAGAGGTTTACATGCTTCTCCCCCAGACCCTGATTTGTATGTCAAGTAGAAAGTCATGGCTAGGCTCTTAGACACTCCTGCCACTGTGGCAGAACTGTACCCCTGGGAAACTAATGCTTTAAGTCTCCCTCCCAAAGACCGGAGGTATGTGTAAATCATTTCTGTCAAGCACTGGAAACTTCCCAAGAAGAGGAAAACCACATCTATCTCATGAAGTTGACAATGTAGAAGGAGCTGTCACATGCCCTTTAATACTCCCACCTAGCCTCAGATACAATTGTCTTCTTTAATAGATTACGAAACCAAGGCCCTGAGAGGGACTGACTCAGTGTTCCAGAGACAAGAAGTAGTGAAGCTGTGACTAGAGTCAGTGGCTTCTGTCCCTGGACTGCAGACCAGGGAAAATAGCTCTTCTTCACTCTTCTCCCCTCCTCCCACTGTCCTCCAGACAATGGTGTCAACACTGGGCCTGCAGAATCCCCAGGAAGAGTAACAGAGGCAGGTGACTGAAGCAGACAGCTCTGCAAGGGCCTGCCCTCTGTGGTCTCAGGAAGAACACCATGTACTCTTCCCCTCTCCATCTCAGCAGTGCATCGATCCCACACTTGGAAAAATCAATGTTGGCGAGGACAGGAGAAAGATTTGCTCAGACACATTTGTCATTTGAGGTGCCTACAAATATACTCACACAGCAGTAGCCCATAGCCTCTGTTCCCCCATCACAACCACCTACTCAGACCAGAGCACCTGCTATGGGCAGGGCTGAGTGTGAGGAGTCAGGACCGTGGGATATCAGGGTCAGAGGACCCTTAGAGGCCCCCGGGCCCAACTCCCTTCTGCACAGTGGAGGAGTCTGAGGCCAAGAAGTGAGTGACCTGCTCAAGATTACACAGCTGGGAGGCGACAGGGCCAGGATATGAATTCAGATGTCTGGATGGCATTCCCACACCCTCAAACCTGGATCGCGTTGTACACATATGATTGGTGATGGGAGGCCTCCTTTCCTGCCCCACAGACAAAGTGTCATCCCATCCTTGCCCCCAGTGCCCAGCGTGCCTCTCTCAGGATTCAGTGGCTTCAAGGAGGGAGTTGAGAACGCAGGCTTGGGGTCAGACGAACCTGAGATTGTGACCTATTCCTACCAGACGATTATGTAGCTTTTCTATCTCAGAGTTGCCATATCTGTAAAAATCACATCCTGCGCCAAGAACTGTTTAATTCCATGTATTAACGCCTAAAATCATTAAAACAATCCCATGAGATTGGTCTATTGCCTATGGTTGCTTTAGGCACAGAGAGAGATTCAGAAGCTTGCCCAAAGTTGTACACCTAGGAAGTGGCAGCAGCGGGCCTTGCACTCTAGAGCACACGCTTTAATTACGGTGCTGTCATACTGCACACCAAACTCTCATCTCCTTCATGCCCACCCCACCCAATCCAGCAAGCACAGCCCCTGCTTGCAGGTGACAACACACCTAGATCATGTGTCCCCTGCTGCACACCAGGCAGTTGGTCAGTTTGTCCCATCGTTGGCCCGTGGGTACAGAGAAAAGGAAAACCATTGGCCACCTTGGCTTCGTTGGGATGCCACAGACCATGCTCCTTGAATGTGCATCCCCAAGACATTCTGTTATCACCAGAGCCTAGTTTGCTTTGGGCTGGTTTATTTCTAAAGCTGAAGGATTCAGAGGCATTTGGGCATATCCAGGAAAGGCCTAACAAACACTTTTGTTTTTGTTTGCTTTTGACTGCTTTTGACCCAACAGAGTCCCACAGTAATTTGGTGCCACAGTGAGGGTGGCCCAGGCTGGATACTCTCAAACACCTCTCCACTCAGCATGTTAATTATTCATCACGTCCTTAAATAATCTTCTGTGAGGAAATGCTAAGTGACACATTAAATATTCATCAGGATGCACCTAGCACGAGGCCAAGGGTGGAATTAGGCAGAACAAATGTGATTTCTGATTACGTCTCTTTAATTCTAGGCACTGAACACCCCCAGGCAGCTAGGACTCCATCCCATTCTGAAAGAAAGCCAGGAAAGTAGATTCCACAACATCCCTTTATGTTCTGCCAAACTATCTTTAGAATCTTGGCAAGAAGTTCTTTCCTTTTTCTTTCTTTCTTTTTTTTTAGCTTTTAAAAGCTGAGGTATAACTTATATGCATATATGTATGCACCCACATAACCACCACCCAGATCAACACATAGAACATTTCCAGCAGTCCAGAAGTTTCCCTCATGCTTCTTGCCAGTCAATACCACCCCACATACACGTATAAGAAATCACTATTTTGACAAGAAATTGTTTTCATCTTTAAGTATAACTCACATCCTTCCTTCTGTCATTTCTGTTCACTTCCTCTCATTTTCAGTTTGAAGGCAAAGGCCAAGTAGTAATCTACTGCCCATAGATTTGAAGTTCACTAGTGTGGGAGCATGGAAAACAAGAGGCAGTCCAGGGAGAGGAGATGCTGGCTTGGTCTGGAGCAGGAGTGGGGAAGATGGAAAGGAGGAGAAACTTGTGGAATGTATTCTGAAGGTAGAGGTGACAGGATTGGAAGCGACAGTGAGGGAAAGTGTGGAATCAGGCATGATATATAGGTTTTGAGTTTCTTGTTGGAGGGTGCTACCATTTGTTGAAGTAAAGAAGATGGAAAAGGATCTGCTTTGGGGGCAGGGCAAGATCAAGAGCTCAGTTTGGACCTGTTATCTTGAGATACTTACTAGGCATCCACACGTAGAGCCCAAGTCATCTAGAGCTTAGGGAAGATGTCAGGCCTGGAAAGAGATATGTATTTGGGATTAATCAGCCTACAGATGGATTTCAAAGCCTGGGGATGGCATGGAATTACCAAGGGTAAACAGAGCAGAGAGCAGGACCCATGATAGAGCCTTCTAATGTTCTTGGTGATGCTGATACTTGCCTTCAAACTCTAACAAATGTTAGAAAGGAGAAAATAAGCATCGTGTAATATATAATTGAGTCTCAAAATTGAACAAATTTATTTTCAGCTTGGAAAAAATATTTTTAAATGTTCTACAGCCTCTCATGACAATACAATGGGATTCTGATGATTAATTTTGGTCAGAGCAGCCATCCCTTTAGGGTCCCAGTGGCCCTGCCCCAGTGAACACAGACCTCTAGTTGATCTCACAAGGGCATTTTGTTATTTCAAAAAGCTTGATTGAACTTGTATGCTTACCTACCATAAAGACATATATGCTAACCACAGCATCAGGTTTTTCTGCTTTCATTAGAATTATATCAACTGGCAACACTGTATATCTTGTGATGATCAGAAGCTTTGACAGTAACATCTCTTCAGTTATTTTTTAAAATGGGAAAAGGTACAAGTGCCTAATCCGTGCACTTTTTAAGGAAGACAGTTATTTCAAAGACTCAGTTAATTAATCCGAAAATGAAACGAATAATAGTTCCTACCTCTTTGGGTTACTATGCAAGATTAAATGAGAATGCATGTGAAGGGCACATTGTGAGTGCTTAATACATGGCTGTGGTGATTATTACTATTGTGAATATTCTTGATATAACACAGACTCCAAAGGGAACAAATAATAAAAGCTGCCCTTTGTATGAAAGGTGTGGAGACCACACTACTGTTCTCTTCAATGATACATCCTTTGGTGCCGATCATAATAATCCACTGCACGGAGTCAGAGGGCCCTTGTTACCAGTTCACATATTTCTGCTTATGTCTGAGGGCATGGCCCTATCCCTACTCAAAGAATCTTTCTTCCAGAAAGCTAGACAATTAGCCTGACTCCCTCTCAGCTGGGCCCCCGACTGCGGGAACAGTCAGCTGCTGTAACGAGGAAAAAATAATCCAGTCATTCCTGAGCCAGCTCAGATGGTCAGCCAGAGATAGAGGCAGGCTGACGTAATCTGGCCTTTTGAAGTAATTTCAGCTGATTTGTTCATTTGTTTGCCAATAATCTTGCTTTTGAAACTCAAAAATAACAACAACAATAATAATACAAAAGGGGACATTTTGTCCTTCTACTGTCAGAGCCATGCCTCAAGCTCCCCACACAGATGGAAACATCACCTACAAAGTCTGTGAAAGGGTATGGTAGGGTTGAATTATGAAGGGACAAGAAGGGAGGCAGGTGTGTCCAGCCCCCAGGTGAGAGGAGTGGCATTTTAACAAGGATATCTAATTAATGCTTTAAAGTTTTCAAAGCACTTCCACATAAATCATCCCATTTGATCTTCAAAATGCCCTTGCCACGTCAGTGATATTATATTCATTCCAGAGATGAGGATTCTGATGCTCAGAGAAATTAAGAAAGTTGTCCAAATGCTGGAGGCAGTTCCCAAACCCTGCCTCTCTTCCCATCCACTGTCTTGCGTGGAAAATCTCCTCTACTACCCGGCAGCCTGTGGATACACCTGGCTCCATCAGGGGTGGGTGTGCATGGTCTTTGTCTATCCTAGCCAAAGGAGTGGGTCCACAATCAAACAGGGCGTGGCCCTCAGGGGCCCAGGATAATCATTTAAGTCATGCTTTCAATGTTTTTAGGGATTTGTTTTATGAATAAGAACATTCAGTCAGACATCTGGATATTTTACTCTAGCTGGAGTCAACTACCTGAATACTTTTTAAACGAGTATCTATATATGCATCTCTATTTTTCTTCCATTTTCTTCCAAATGTTTGATATTTACAACTAAAGTAATTCTCAGTCTCATTTTTATTTTGGCAGAAACATAAGACTCTGGAAAATCACGGCTGTTCACTGAGTTTGATTTGAACTATCGAATGGCAATGTGTTCCAGAGCAATTTACTGAACTCTCTAGGCTGTCGTGGTCCAACAGAACTTATGGAAACATTACAGATCTGTGCTGTCCAATGTGGTAGCCAATAGTCACGAGTCTATTGATAAAGTGAAATGTGACGAATGTGACTCAGAAACTGACTTTTTAATCTTAATTAATTTAAATTTAAATAGCCGCATGTGGCTAGTGGCTATTGTATCGGATAAAGCAATTCTGGGCCTATATCCTCACCTATAAAATGAAATGTTTATGCTAGAATCAATCTTCCCAAGATTCCTACCATAATTCCTAGCATAGTGGCACATATTAGACAGTCACTAAGTATTTGTTGAATAGATATTTCTAGAATGAAAGAATAGCCAAATGAATAAAGAAATGAATGAGTAAATTACTGAATCTTAAGGGAACATCATAAGTGGAATTAATTTAGGATGACTTCCTGGAAAATCTAGAGTTTTGAGGGATGAAGAGAAACTAGCATTAGCTGCAACGGAGTGGGAACCCCTGGCCGCTGTTCCCGTGGGGACAGAACCACTAGAATTCAGATCACATTTGCCTTTCCACTTCCTCCAGACCCGGAAAAGCAGCTTCCTGCCTGGGAGTATTTTCATAACCTACGTCTCCCAGTGAAGAGTCTCAGTGCTAGAGCTGTGGGCAGGGAAGAACGTCAGGAAAGAAGGGACAATTGTCAGGAAGCCCCAGGGAGAGCTGCCAAGACTTCCATTGGAACCATGGGAAAGCCTGCCTTCAGACAAGCTTCGAATACCCACTGCCCCCAAACACACTGGTTAAAATAAGTGGGTGCATCAGACGCATCTATCTTGGCTTTGACTCTCCTCTCTCAATTTCTGTTCTGAGGAGTTTCTCCCTTCCAGGTGAGGCCCGCTCTCAGGCATACTTTCTCTTCTCAACATGGATTATGGCGGGTGCCTGAAAGTTTCCAGGGCGGGTGTCCCATCCAGGGTGCATGTTCTCTGCTGCTAGAAGACCCTGCTGAAGAATGTGCCTTTGTCAGGAACATGAGTGTGATGACCTGGGGTGACAGTGGGGTAGCGTATTGCCTGCACCTCCTCCCTGAAGGAGCACTGCACCTGCACCACTCGGAACTCTGCTCAGAGCTGAAGCTTGCCGGCTTGGCCAGGTTTTCCCTCCCTCTCTCTCTTCCTTTCAGTTAACAAGATGTTCTTCTAATCTGTGAAGTTATTGCTTTTATTTTTTAATTTTGGGGGGAGATTTTTTTATTGTGGTAAAATATGCACAGGTCGTCTAGTGGTTAACATTCCGCACTCTCACCGCTGCAGCCGTGGGTTGGTTTCCCGTCAGGGAGCCACACCACCTGTCTGCCATCTGCCGATTGTCATACTGTGGCAGCTGTGTGTTGCTGTGATGCTGAAAGCTATACCCCCAGTATTTCAAATACCAGCAGGATCACGCATGATGGAGAGGCTTCAGCAGAGCTTCCAGACTAAGACAGACTAAGAAGAAAGATCTGGCCACTCACTTCTGAAAAACATTGGCCATGAAAACCCTATGAATAGCCCAAGAGCACTGTCTGATATAGCGTCAGAAGGTGAGAGGATGGTGCAAAAAGACCAGGCAGGGTTTCGCTCTGCTGTACACAGGTTCACTAGGAGTCAGAATGCACTCAACAGCACTACCAGTAAAAAAAATATATGTAACATAAGATTTACCATTTAGCAGTTTATTAAGTGTATAATTTAGTGGTATTAAGTTCAACATTCACATCATTCTTCACCCATCACTATTATCCATCCCCAAAACTTTTTCATCATTCCAAACTGAAACTCTATACCATTGAACAACATCTCCCATTTCCCCATCCCCCCAGCCCCTGCTAACGGCCATTCTGTTTTCTGTCTCTGTGAATGAGACTACCCTAAGTACATGACATAAGTGGAGTCAGACAGCATGTGTCTTTTTGTGACTCACTTATTTCACTTACCATAGTGTCTTCAAGGTTCGTCCATGTAGTAACGTGTTTCAGAATTTCCTTTCTTTTAAAGGCTGAATAATATTCCACTTTATGCATATACCACAGTTGGATTGTTTCCACTTTGGGGCTATTAGGAATAAGCTGCTACGAACATGGGTGTCCAAGCATCTCTTTGAGACCCTACTTTGAATTCTTTTGGATCTATGCCTAGAAGTGGAATTACTGGGTCCTGTGGTAATTCTGTGTTTCACCTTTTGAAGAAGTACTTTTATTTTTTAAACCATTTCTAAATTCTTTTTCTTTCTTTTCTACCTTCCGGTTCTTGAGTGTTATTCCTAATCCTCTCTATGTGTATATTTTCAGCTTTTCATATCCTGGGTTGTAGCTTTTCATTTGAAATCTTAGTCTCTTATTTCTTTTCACTTTTTAAAAATCTCAGCTTCTAGTCTTTTATCTTTTTATTTTGAACTTTGTCTATTTTGTCTAATCTAATGTGTTTATTTTGTCTAATCTAACATGTAACCTATAAGCTTTTTGCTTTAGTTTATTTTTAAACCATCTCCAACTAATCCTTTTTATTTCTATAGTTTAATTTGTTTCACCTAGGAATTTATAGAGCTGACTTTGTGTATCTATAATGCATCTCTCACAAATTTATCATATTTCTGGTGGCTATAAATGTTTCTCTTCTGGGATACTGTGTACGGAGTGTCAGGAAGGTTATGTTGCAAGGCGGCTGGAGGATAAGTGCGACTGAAGTCTGTCCTGGGCCAGGTTCCCTGGGAGACAGCCTGAGGCAGAGATTTGGATTCAGGAGGTCTATAGGGGAGGGCACTCAGGAGAAACACTTGTGAGGAAGTGAGGGGAGCAGGACTGGGTAGAGGGAGTTGACCTGGGCCTTCAAAGGCAGTTTCAAAGGAAGCCTTAGTCCCACAGGGAGCTGTGAAGCTGGAATGGACTCAAAGTGAGACAGGGAACTGGGTCTGCATCCCCTGGAACCCCGCATGGACCAGGAGGCATAATCTTGGGTGAAAAGTTCCTTCCTTGAGGGCAATGCTGGGGACGGACTCAATGTGTGCTGTCTGCAGGTGACACTCCTGGGGGCAGGGTGGGGGATCTGAGTGATGCACCACAGCACCCACTGCAGGTTCCCAAGAGAAAAATACTATATTCTAGGGAGGTAGGGTCCCATAATCCAGCCCAATGGTGGTCAGCCAATTTTGAGGAGTGTATTAAAATTCCCTGGGTAGAGGGAGGTGGCCTGGTGGCGCAGCGGTTAAGTGCGCACCTTCTGCTTCGGGGGCCTGGGGTTCGCCGGTTCAGATCCCGGGTGTGGACATGGCACCATTTGGCAAGCCATGCTGTGGTAGGCGTCCCACATATAAAGTAGAGGAAGATGGGCACGGATGTTGGCTCAGGGCCAGTCTTCCTCAGCAAAAAAAAAGGAGAATTGGCAGCAGATGTTAGCTCAGGGCTAATCTTCCTCAAAAAAAAAAAAGGAAAGAAAATGAAAATGAAAATTACCTGGGGAGAAAACTTGATGAGGCCCCTCCTACAAAGTGTGTATAGTTTGAGAAAGAAAATCTGACCATTCCAATATGCCTCCAGCACCCCTCCAAAGTGGAGAACCACTGACTTAGACCAAAATGACAATACCCCAACTTCTTGTAAATGGCTTTTACACAAGTTATGTTGAGTCTATTTAAAGTACCCTACAAAAAAGTGTACTCTCTCTCCACGACAAGTCTGATGTAGGGGTGGATTTAGGTTTTGTGGAGCCTATAGATTATACAATTGGGGGGACCTCTATAAAAAAAAAAACAATACAAAATTATTCATATAAAATTGCCAGGCATTGCCCAGCATCTTGGAAGGAGCCAACGTGCTGAGGGGCCCCAGAGCTAGGTTTTGCCAGCTTTGCTGTAAATCCTCCTCTGGTCCAAGGCCGTTATTGCATAAGCTGACTGAGGAGCCTCCCTGAGTCTGAGGGAGGGACACTTTCCCTGGAGGGCTACACTCATCAGCTGCTTAACTACCTTCTCACTTTCAAGAGCCCTTGGGAATTCTCCCTTGGCTGAATCCCCAATAAGTCTCACCTTGAGGCAGGTGACCTCGCCTGGACACCCTGAAGATACCCTATTTCCAGGAACTGGTGGGACACACTCTACCTTACACCAGAGGAATGGGGCTCAGCAGATGTGGGCCATGATTCTTTACTGGGAGCAAAGGACAAATTATATAATGACAAAATTAGTGATAGTGATAAGTAGCAAGTATTAAACATTTAGCACGTGCCAGTCCTAGTTCTAAGCACTTTACATGAATGATCACATTTAATCCTCATAAGCACACTAGTCAATATATATTATAATATATATATATATATATTATTGCTATTGCCATTTTACAGACGAGGGAATTGAGGTATAGAAACTTTAAGTAACATGCCCAGAGACTCACAGCTAGGAAGCAGTGTGGCCAGGATGCAAATCCAGGCTCTGACTCCAGAGTATTTTCCCCACGACACTCCCCCCCACCCCCTGCACTATGCCACTCTACAAAAAGCCCTGGGGTGATGTGTGTGTTCGTTGCTCCTTGTTAACTAAAGGTCTTCGCTTGAAAAAAGGCCAATTTAGTTCCTACGGAAGGACTCTGTATACTAAGTTCTTCTGAGGGTTTTAAGGTCTTTTGCTGAAAAGTTTTAAATGCCCAAGTCAAGTAAAGCACTCAAGGGATATTTAAAAGGGCAGACACTGCACTTTTTCTGTATAGACCCCTCTGATCAGATCCAGAATATAGTCTAAAGCATGCTTTAGAAGGTCAATGCTTTGTTCCCCTCAAACTGAAATACCCGTAGGCACCTTTCATTTTAGAACATCCTTTTTCCATGGGTATGGACCAGTTATTTCTGTGACCGTCAAGAAAAAAAAAAGAAATTTTGGTAGTAGCTATGGTGGATGGGCCACTCATATCTCAGTCAACCTTTGCTCCACAGCGTGGGGGAACAGAACTCCTTGCTTCTGGCCTTCCTGACAAAATGAAGATCCTCTGTCTCACCATTCACACCGCCCTGTCTGCTCAGACTAACGGTCTCCTTTTGATGATAATCTGTATTCATTCTCCAGGCTCAAACAGCATCTCTGGACACCTAACCACCAGAATTGGCAGTGATTCCAATGGGCCCCTGTTTCAAGTTTTTATAGACTGAGTGGATTCCCCTGGACAATTCTTTCAGAGACAGATTTATTAATCTTAGTGGGAAAAAAAAAAATCCTTGCCAAACGTACTTTCTTTGAAAGACAGTGGTTCTGAATGATAGTACAGGGAATAAATCTCAGAGGAACTTATATTTCTATCTATCTCGTATATTATATGTTGTGGCCAGCCCTTTTGTGCTGTGGTCTGCGTAAAAATGTACGTTTTCCCTCTCACTTATCTTTGCATGGCTCTCTGGAGCCTCCCTGTACTTATGATTGTGCTGGGGCAGTCAGGGGACTGGCAATAAATACACCAGGTTTTTTTCCAGCTCTATTTCAGCTGTTACTATCAAAGAATCTTTTCAACCTTGGATGCCTCAAAGGAAAGGTTTCTCCTCTCATCTCCTCTGAACGGATTCCCATTACCTTAAAATGATTTTATTCACATTCTGTTCTAGCAAATATAGGACTTACCCTCCTGGTACCTCACCTGACAGGGAAGGAGCATGTAAAGCAGAAATCACAACAGGCCATCCGAGAATTTTTCAAATGAATTTATCATAGATTTCTCATTGCCTAAAACAACTCAACGCCATAGGAAAACACCTAAGTGTGCCTGTTATATCCTCTGTAGACAGGAACTGGATGTGAGAAAGCTACATGGTCTTGATATTGACCCCTGATTATTGATGCTTGTACAGAACACACCTTTCACTACTCTAAGAGTTGGAGGAGTTGCAATGTGATTTTGATGCTTAATAGCACCCTCCAAATGGAGTGAGATAAACAGGGACGTGTCTTGGCCTTTTTAAAAAATTGTATGGAAATGACTTGATAACATTGGTGTGGTATCCACAGATTCCCACTACAACAAAGAGAATACAAAGATGACATTCTCTTATATTAAAATGGCAAAGAGATGCTCAGCATCACTAATCCTAGGGAAATGCAAATCAAAACCACAATTAGATACCCACCACATCCATTGGGATGACTGCTATCAAGAAAGCAGAAAATAACAAGTGTTGGCAAGGAAAGAAATTGTTGAAGAAATTAGAATCTTTGTGCTCTGTTGGTGGAATGTAAAATGGTGCAGGTACCATGGAAAACAGTAAGGTGGTTCTTCAAAAAATTAAAAATAGGATTACCATATGCTCTAGAAATTACACTGCTGGATATATACCCAGAAGAATTGAAAGCAAGATCTAAAAGAGATACTGGTACATCCATGTTCATAGCATTAGTCACAATAGCTAACACGTGGAAGCAACATAAGAGTCCATCAACAAATGAATGTATAAACAAAATGTGATATATACATACAATGCAATATTATTCAGCCTTAAAAGAAAGCAAATTCTGACACATTTTACAAGGCGGATGAAACTTGAAGACGTTATGCTAAGTGAAATAAGCCAGTCACAAAAAGACAAATACTGTATGATTCCACTTACATGAGATATCTAGAACAAATTCATAGAGACAAAAAGTAGAATGGTGGTTGCCAGAGGTTGGGGGAGGGAGAGAGTTATTGTTTAATAGGTACAGAGTTTCAGTTTTGCAAGATAAAAACAGTCTAGAGATGGACGGCAATGTTTGCACAACAATGTGAATGTACTTAGAACTACTGAACTGAACACTTAAAAATGGTTATTGTGGGAAATTTTATCTTGTGTGTATTTTACCACAATTAAAAATTTTTAAATGGCATTAATGTCATGACTTAGCAATTGCCTTCATAGGTGATTGTCCCTACGTCTAATTACAGACTAAAAGAAGAGTTATAGTTCACCTGTGTTACAACAAAAGTCACTAGTTTGGGCAGGAATCTTCTGGCATTTAACTGCATCTAGTTGACACCCATATGGAGCAAGTTAATTCTTCAGTTCCTGAAGCTTATATGTTATAATCAATTTATCTAAAAAGACGCATCAAGAAAGTTCACTGTTTAAGGTAATTGTTCCACGAAAGTCCTACTGGGAATTGTTATGGCTGAGGTGGAAATTTCACCTACTTTGTTTTTTTCTCTACTGAATTTATTATGGCCGTGCTCAATGACATTGTGTCCTTGATTATTCAGTTGGTAGCTCAATAGGACCCCAAATTACTATGAATAACAAACACCTGAAAAACAGAGATAGAACGAGATAGAAGTCCAAAGATAAATAATGCAGGACTGATGTGGCCTCTGCATGGTCAGAGAGACCCACGCTTTTTCAGGCTCTCTGGTCCATTATCCTTGGTGTGTGGCCCTCATCTTTGTGGTGCAAGACAGCTGCTGGAGCTCCAGGTATCACACCCACACTCCAGAGGGCAGAATGGGAGGAAGGAGAAAAAAAAGGTTAACTACTTCCAATATAAGAAAACTTCCAGAAACCCCGTACAACATTTTTACCCATATATCACTGGCTAAAATTTAGTCACATGATCAGTCTTAGATCATCAGTGATGTGTCAACACAAAAGTCAGTATTCTGTTATTTCTAGATATAGGGAGAATGGATATCCAGATGACACCTAGAACTCTCTGCCACAGCTGGGGAGACTAGAAAGATACAAATCAATTTAATTCCACATTCCAGCTATTTTCCATCTCTTCACTTCAGGATGAAGAGATGGCATTGGCTAACACCCAAAGGTGTGAAATTTGAGGGCAGTTCAGAAGAAGGGTGAGAGGCTCAGTGTGGCAGGCACACCTGGTGTGTGGTTAGATCCAGTGGAGATGACCTTAGGAAGGTAGGCAGGTGTTAGGGAGAACCTTGAATACCAAGGGAAGAAGCGTGGATGTTCTCTATCCAAATGTCAGTGGGAGTCACTGCAGGGTTTTGAGGCAGGAAGGAACCTCTGCTTCTCAACAGTTGCTGAGGATCCTGAGGATGTGGGAGGGAGTCTCGTGTTTGGCGCCTGCCTTTATTATTTGGCCCATCTCTAATATTAGGCAAGTTGCTTAACTTCTTTGTGTCTCATTTTCCTCATCTGTACTAAAGTTAATGTAAGTAAAGTGCTGAAAACAGTACCTGGCATGTAGTATGCCCTACAGAACTGTTGTTGTTGTCATTATTTTTAAATTCCATGAAGTCAAATAGCAGGCAAAGCAAAAGGCATTCTCTTGGGGCTGAGACATAGGAGAAGAGAGGCAACTAGGGGCTTTAACAGCCCCACACAGTTTTACAGGGTAGGGTCACTTCAAGGGGGACTCCTTCCAGAAGCTAGAAGAGGTTTGGGATTTTGATGAACTTGGAGCAGCACTCCACGCCAGGTTTTTCCTCCTCCCAGATATTCTTTGCTCCCTTGTGCATGGGCTCAGACTCTAGGCCAGACGCCTCCAGGCTCAAGATCCAATTTGGTTTTTTTTGAAAGTCATATCTGGACTGAGTTGTGACAGCATCACTTTAATGTCCCTGCTCTGTGTCTACTCCCAGGGAAAGGGAAGCTCATCTTGCAGCTAGAGTTCTGCAGCAGGAAGGTTATTTTCCCTCTCCGGCGAGAGGCAGACAGTCCCCTGCTGTCTACTCCTCAGGACCAGAGAATTTCCATGGGATTCTCCAAGAGCCTCAGAAATCCCAGCTGCAGCTCTCTGCTTTAAGGAAGTGGAGCCTAACCCCAGTGCAATTTAAAAGAAAAATATCTTCCCAAGAGCCTTTGAAGTAATTAATACAACTTGGAAAGTAAAATTTTTTTTCAATAGCATAGCCCTTTCCCCAGATAATGCTTCTATTAGTTTAAGGAAATTATCGCCAAGAGGTAAAACTGGACACCAAAAGTGATTTCTTACTCCAGCAAAATTGTTACTCTATATTTCATGAATGCTGCAGCAAAAGGATGTTGTGAGGTTGGTATCATCATCACCATTTTTTAGGTGAGAAACAGCCACTCAGAAGGTGATAGAGCTGAGTGAGACTCTGTCCCATGACTTCCAGTACCAAAGCCTGCACAATTATCCAGTCACCAGCAGGTGTTGCTATTGGCCATTACCTCCTCCGGTAACTCTTTCCCTTTGACTTCTATGATACTAACTCTCTCTCTTTCTCCTCCCTAAATAACTGATTATTCTTGGCTCCCTTTACTGTCCTCTGTTGACCTAAGCAAACAGATAGTCTCTTATTTCTCCAGCAAGAATGGGTTTATTCAGGATCAGCAAAAAATTGCAACTGAGGCTGTGCATGCTATGGTGAACCATAGGCAAATCTGGAGAGACAAAGGAAGGGGGTGCTTTTGTAGAGCAAAGGGGAGTAGGGAGGGGCTGTTCTAGACAAAAGTCCATTGAAGGAAAGTAACAGTCTGGGGTGGCAATGGCTTCTTATTGGCTGAGCTGTGGCACTCACTGACTGGGCTGTTGCCAGGAGGGGAGAAAAATCTTCCTTCAGTAGTAAAGTAGTTGCACTTCTTGCCAGAGACACAAGCACGTGTTTCTTCCTGTTTGGAGTAATTGAGGATGTATGATACAGCAGCAGAGCCCCGCTACAGGCCTTCCAAAGCCAATTTAATTTCCACACTCCTTTTCATCCGCCTGACCCTCAGAGGCTGCCAAATCCCAGTGAGCTATTGCAGAAGTATGACTCAAATCCATCCTCTCTTTTCTTGCTTATTTTAGATTTTTAAAAAATCAAACAATTTTAAAAAGCAATTAATGCTAAAATGTTTATAACTGAGTAGAGCAGTCCTGGCCTCACATCAATGTGCCCCACTGCTGGTCCTGCTCCCGAGAGGCAGAACTGCTGGGTAAAGCTGTGCAGGTTGTGCAAAACTCAACCATTTAAATGCTCTGTGATGGGAATGGCACCCTCTAGAGTTGAGAAATGCACAATCTTCATCACCACATCTAGTGGCCTAGCAAAGTTGTAACCACTTTCAATTATTTTAGCTATTTCTTCTAGTATTTATCTTTATAATTCTAAATAAGCTTGTACAGCTTTTTCTTGATTCTCCAATACTGCTTGTTACGTATTGACTTCCTTTGATAATGAATGAACGCTTAGCTCTCTCAAACTCTCTCAACCTCTCCCCGTGACTTCGCTCCTCTTTAATCTTTTTATCTGTATTGTTATGTCACAATTTTATTTCAATCAATACGTAATATTTTCCTTATTGAAACCACGTAAACACTGTTTACTCCTATGTCAAGTAGTGTACTATTATTACGATTACTTCCTTGTTCAACTTCAGGTTTTTCACGTGGTTAATACTTGCCTTGTTTTTTTCTTTTTTTTTCTCATTTACTTAGTATCCTATGTACCAATGAAGGGCTCAATCTCCTTATTTTCTCCAACAACTTCTCAAATGCAGTTTGCTATCATACCATCTATTTTTTCCTGGAGCATCATCTCCTGAGCCTTTAATCTTTCTGTTCTATGGGCTGTTTACTGTCTAGGTCTGCTACACAGCTGTTGTCCCGAGACTTTCCCTCACCACTAGCCTGGGAATTCCCTTCCCCTCTCTCTTGTGTTGGATACTGTCCTCCTTGGACTTCGTACTTCCTCTTTTCTTGTTTGGTGGAACATATTGCCTGATAGCTTCTTGGGACATAATACATTGGAGGTAGGTTTGTTGAGATTTTTGTATGTCTAAAATATCTTTATTCTGTCATCACATATCTTGATAATTTAGCTAATTGTATATTCCTAGAGTTAAATAATTTTTCTTCATAATACTGAATGTAGTTCTCCACTGGCTTCTAGCTTACAGGGTAGCTGCTAATTGCTAAACCTTTGTATATGACCTGTTTTTCTCTTTGGAATATTTTTCTATTAATTTCTTATTCCTGGTGTACTAAATTTCATGAGGATATGTCTTGGTGTAGCCTTTTTAAAAATTTATTTTGAGAGGAACACATTTTGGACTTCCAATCTAGATACCTTTGTACTTTGGTTTTCCAAAATTTTATCAAATTATTTCTTTGATAATTTTGTTTCATCTATTTTCTCTGTACTGTATTTCTACAACCTCTATTAGTTTGATATCAGAGGTTGAATCTTCCAATTTCCTTATCTTTTCTCTCTTGTTATTTGTATTTTTGTCACTGTGTTCTACTTTCAGTGAGGTTCCTTCAACTTAATCTTCCAATTCTTCTTTTGAAATTTTAATTTTAGCTATATTGCTTATTTATGAGAGCTTTTTCTTATTCTCTTATTGTTTCTTTTTTATAGCATCCTTGTCTGGCTGAGGATGCTAATTCTAGTTTTCTTTAAAGTAAGTTTTCTTCTGCCTTCTGTTTTCTTGGAGTTCTTTACTTTTCTCTCTGCTTTTTATGTTGTAAACCTTTCTCAAAAATCTGGACCCTTTACCTTCCACTTGTTTTTGAGAGTGAGACACTAAAAGACTGATTGGAATTCCTTTGTGATTGGGCAAGGCAGATCACTGCTGGAATTCAACTTATACGCTGGATGTTTTCCTTGGGAGTGTGTGTGTGTGTGTGTGTGTGTGTGTGTGTTTCCTTCCCTCCCCACCTCTGCGGGGTCATTGAGATTCTCCAGAGAAGAATGAGCAATCTCCTCTCATGAGAGTATAAGTGTGGCAGCTGGTCTTCTTGGGGATAGGGAAAGGGGCTGAGTGCTTCGCCATTCAGCATGCAGCCTTTCATGTAGTTCTTCTCATTTCAGTTGGTCACCTCACCCAAGCCCTCTTCCATGTCTGGTGTCTCTGAATTCAGAGGCCCTCTGGTTCAGTTGCTTTAGAGAATAAATCTCTTCTCCCCCATCAAAGTCAGAAAGGGATAATCGTCTGGATGTGCAGAGTGGAGTCCTGAAGGTCTAACTAATCCTTTTACAGACTTTCAATCAATTCCCCCATTTTTAACAATACCACACCTCCACCTTCCACAGCACCTGGTACCTCTAAGTTTTCAGTCTCTTCAGGATTCTTCAGAGTGAATAGGATTAGTTCTCACTGATATACACATGCACAGACACTTAACTTTAATCTTTTTAAGCTTTCTCTGTTCTGCTAAATCAATTCCCAACATCCCATGTAGTTTTTGTCTTTATATACTGTGGTTTGGGATTATGTATGTTTTCTTAGTTTCACTAGTGATGGAATGCATGCTTTATTCTAGTCTTTTCTTATTGCTTAGGTGATTTTTTAAAGTGAAGTAGGCAGAAATGTCAACTTAAAACCAGAAGACCCTCATCCTTTCCTTGCCCCTTCCACTTCCACTGCTTAATAAGCACCCTCATTGACTCTCATCTGTACCTATCATCTAGCTGCTTTCCTAGTCTCCAATTTCTTTCTCTTTCAATTCATCCTTCACAGACAACCTGATCCAATTGCATCTCTCCGCAACTCAAGAACGTTCAATGGTACCCACAGCAAACAAAACGATGACCTTCTCAATTTGGTTTCAACCGTCCTTTCCAGTCTTATTTACCTCTATACTCACGAACTTTATTTTCCAGCATGCAGCTATTGAAAAGTTACCATATGCCAGGGCCATTCTAGGCATTTGTAGATAGAAAGATGAAAGTACAGTTCGTGCACTCAGAAACCTCAGAGTCACAGACAAGTAAAGGAAGACAGCTATTCTCTCTACCTGGCATCTTCTTCCCATCTCTATATCTGTCTGTTAAAATTCTATCCATTCAAAGTCAACCTCAAGCAACAAGTCTCCTTTATCTCCTTGTTGGAATTAATCTCTTCCACCGCCCATGCTCCCATGAGCACTTTCTCTGTACTGCTATTAGAACATTAAATCCAAACTACCTTGAATGTCCTGTAGATACGTCTGTCTCCTTCACCTAATAGAGAACTCCTTAGTGGTAGGGTCCATAAAGATCTCCATTATGTCAGGAAAGTTTTTTATGTAAAGCAAGAGCTCAAAAAACTGTATTAGAAATATCAAGTTTTCCTGTTACTGAATTCAAAGAAGAAATGTTCACTTGGTGTTTGTATCAGGGACATTGAATTGCTTTATTTCTTCTTTTGACATTTAAAGCTTTCTTAACCTACTGTGGCCCAGGCCCTGTGCCCTACGCTGCAGTTACAAAGATGAAAAAGACACAGTCATGTCCCGAAGTGGCTCACAGTCCAGCACGGAGACAGTAGTGCCAACAACAGATAAGATGTGACTGATGCTGTAATAAAGGTGGGAGCAGGGCAGAAAGAGCTTAGTAGAACCCCGCCTGGGAGTGATGGGGGCACTGGAAAGAAGGTGACATCCAGCTAAGATGTGAAGGATAAAGAGTAGTTCCCTAGAGAGAGAAGAAATAAAAAGGAAATTCTAATGAATGTTTTCACTTATGGGTGTATTGAGGGGGGAAAAAGAAATAAACCTTGTTCAAGCAGATTCATCCTTTTAATATTCAAATACTCATTAAGAACCTACTATGGGCCAGGTTCTACGCTAGGCAGATATTTTTAATATAAATTCTTTAAAAGGTGGATAAATAAGCAGCATATTTTAATTCAACAAAAGATTTTACAGAGAATTGCAATAATATAGTGCAAGTAAGTATTCCGATGATTTCTTAATTCAAAGAAAAAGCTTAAAAGAAGAATGCATGTAAATCATATATCTATTAGGCAGTTTCTCTCAAGCATCAACTTTCCCCAGTAAGCATTTGGCAAGAGCTGCATTGCAATCAGTTCCTGGTTGAATTCTTTGATGAGGGTCGGAAATGCCATGATTCTGGGTTGTTGATTAAAGAGAGATTCACTTGCTTTACACACCAGATGTGCAGGAGGTGGGGCCGAGGGCCTGAGCTGAATGATTAGGAGCCTGATTTATATTCTCTCTCAGAAGCAGGGGGAGTGTACTTCTCACAGCCGCTGAGGAAGGAAATGCGTGTGTATGTTGCGGGGGTGGGTGTTTAACACTAACCTCATGCCGGACACCATGCTAGGCACTTTACTTTATCTTCTTTAATTTGCATGTGATCCTTTTGAGATAGCTGTGTTATGGAGATGCCTGGTGAGACAGAAAAATTTTTTTCTCTATTATTATTATTATTTACTTTATAATTTTAGCAGGGAAGTTGCCAGCCAATTCTCAGCATAGGTAGACACAGTTGCCTTGGGACATATCTCTCTGTCTAGGGAAAAGTTACTTGAGTAGCTTTTCTTGCTTTTGTAAACGTAAGACAAGTAGGCACTCCATGCCCCAAGGAAGGTTGTAACAGCACCTGTTTTATGTGACTGTTTTTCCCTCTTAATTTCTCTGAATCTGTGGAGTTCCTAGGTAGAAAGGGACTCTGTACATTTGCATAGGGCCAAGAAGCTCCATGAAGCTAAGGGATGAAGACCCTTTTGAGATTCAGCGTTATTAGAACCTCCTTGAATGGATGCTCTCCAACTTAAATGTCAGCTCCACAAGGGCAGGGTCCATCTCTATATCCACAAAACCCAGACAGTGGCAAGCACATATTAGGTGCTCAATAAATACTAGTTGAGTGACTCTTATCCCCTAATTCTTGACCCCATACTCTTGTTCCCAAGTTTTCCAGACTAAATTTTTACTCTTCCTTTTTTATTAACTCTTCATTCACTAACCTTCCTGAAATAATCAACCAAAAGTTTCAGCAGCTTTTGAAGTCTCTTCGTATATTCACACTCAATTGAAAATTATAAAATCAAGTCCTCAAATACAAGAGAATGTTTGTCTTCTTGTTTGTTATAACCAGAGAATGTGCAACCAGATTATCTAATATTAATGCCAAGTTGTTTAAATAAACAAACTAAAAAGAGGTAGTAGATAATAAGAGGGTATTTTAAACCATTTAATATTGGAATTGTATCCACTATTAGGCAGATCCTACTTCTGATTTTAGTAGTAATATTTCCTCACTGGAAGCTAATGATAAATTTATTGTTTTGAGATGACACGTTGTTTGTAAAAAGATTTCGATTGAAGTCTTTGAATGGCTTTAGCTAAATTCCATTCAAACTGCTTTCAAATGACTTTATCATCATTATTTTGATGTTTTTAGAAATCTTTGTAAAACCAAGAGTTAGACAGATTCGGTTTAGGCAGTCAATAATCTTTTAATCTAGAATTTGAGAGGAAACCAATGCCTTCTCAATTCAACTCAATAAACAGACATTGAAAACCAGATATGTGCCAGGCATCATAATATGAACAAAAGACAGAAAAATGCAAAAGCAGGTGACAGCCTCTTAGAAGTTTATAGTCTACTAGGGAGAGAGAGATGACTAAGGAAATGGTTATAATGCAGAGAAAAGAGATGGAATCGGATCTAGGGGTCTGCTCTTTTACAGGACAGAGGCCGTGTCTGTTCACTTCAACAGGAGAAGGCAGAGGACACATTTACAGATATTAGTGGTTTCTGTTCTGAATTGAAGAAAGGTTCACTTCATCTTAATCTTCTTTATCCCCTTAATCCTTCTATTACTACTATGTGTGTGGTCAGATTTAGCACAATAATATTTATGTTTAGGATAAGCTCAGAGGAGAAACACTGACCCTTAATCTTGTCTACAGTATCTGTCTGAGGATTGATGTAAACAGTGAAGGGTGGACAATTAAATAGCCGATGATGCTGGCTCCTAGGTTAAAGACGTGAGTGACGTTTCCTCTCAACTTATTCTAGACTATCATAAATATTTCTAAATTGCTATAATAAATGGTCTTGGCTGTATTTTCATCTTTTGCTCAGGTAGCTATCTTTGAAAAAGAGACCAAGAAAGAGTAACCTTCAGGCCAGATATCCCAGAAATTACTGCTATTCTGGCAGGCAACTCTCCTATATTATTATGTAGTCAAGAGACGTCTGAAAAATATCAAATTCAGGAAGGTGTTTGCATTTTCTGTGACATTATTACTTTTTAAATAAGTTCCAGGGGCACTATGCTAAGCACCTTCCCTATTCTATCCCAAATACTCTCACAACAATCCTATAAAGAAGGCTCTATTGTTTTTCTCATTTTAAAGGAAAAAGTTGAGTCAGAAAGCCACTAGGATGTAAGGTCCATTGGGAAGAGATTATTGTTTCTTTTGTTATCTGCCGTATCGTCAGAGCCTGGAATTATACAGATGCTCATAAAATGTTTGTTGAATGGATGACTTAAATGATAAAGGTCAAGGTCATGTAGCTAATAAAGGGTAGAGTCAGGACTCCAACTCAGGTCCATTTGCAACGCTTCTGATTCTAACTCCTACGCTCTATTACCTGCCCATGGCTTGAAACTGCCTTTGCAACCAATGCCAGACAGATGAAAGATCAGAATGTTTAATATTTCCAGAGGCATCAATTGATAGGTTGACCCAGTTAGTCTGGCCAAGAAGCTAGACTGAGAGTGGAGGGAGCAGTCCTTGTTTTAAGAGGACCCAGAGGCAAATACAGTGATGGTTAATTCACCCTTAGAGTCCATCAAAGTTGGACTCTTCGAAGATAAGTTGTGAGAGTTAAATAATATCCTATATGTAATGGATTTAGCCTGGTACTTGAGACTTAGTAAGCACTTAGCACATAGCTGCGGGAACTAAGGAGGTGAGTAAATATTATAAAACATACTAGCTGCTATTATTTTAAATTTTTGAAGGCAAATTATGGTTTAGAGCGACTTTAGATGGTAAAACCAATGCTCAGCACGGTTGCATGACTCACACTTAAATAATCATTTGAATGACTGAATGAGACTCCTATTTGCCTTCCTATTTTAATATAACAAGGATATTGGGAAATGCATTTCTAAAATTCTTTTCTGAGCACTTTACAATCGTAACTCACTTAACCTTCATAACAACCTTTGAGATAGATGTTATCACCATAATTGATTCCACTTTATAGATTTGATTTTGAACTGTCAGTAATTGGTTAATCTATAAGTTGAGAGGAAACAGTGGCACAGAAAAGCTAAATAATCTGCTGAGCTCACGCAGCTTGTTAAATGCAGAGGTAGGATTCAAACCCAGATAGTCTGGCTTCAAGTGTTCGCTCTTACTGAGTGTGCTCTAGCCAAGAGAACAGTGTAGTCAGGCCTGACTCCTAAGCTGTCTCGGACCTGTAACTGGCTCTCTCCATGGCCCCAGGGTAGAGACTGTATAACAAACAGGCAACAGCTTCCAATGGAGCCAGAGTGGGTCATGGATACATGCTAAGCCTGTTTGCACAGCTGGAGTAACAGTACCTGTGCTAACTATTTACTACTGAGAGCAGTAAAGGATGTCAATATATATGAAAGTCTTTAGTCAATTTTAAAGTGTTATACACAAGGAGAGGATTGTTATTCATTATTCTTCTCTAATTTTTCCCTTAGAGGTTTTAGATTACTCAGCCTGAATATAAACTTTTTAAGGGCACAGTCTGAACCCTTGTTTCTCTTTACATGTCTCAGGGGTAAGCACAGGGCTGTGTACTCACAGAGATCCCATAAGTGCTCATCAGCCATTCCTCACACGGCTCTCTGGAAAGAATACTTGGAATCCCAGCAGTTTTGATTAATGTCTCTCTGGCTTGCAGCAAAACCACCTGTCTGTCTAATTTGATTATATTTATATGAAACCCCAAGGCTATAATGTCTAATAAGCTGGGAAAGAATTAGTTGCTGTTCACCAGCTTCCTAGAAACATGTCATGGGACAGGGTCTGGATATTGTCTTAGTTCCTTGTTAAGACTTTTAGAGTTTATGTCTTTGGGATACAAGTGCCTAACTAAAGCAAACAAACAAGAACAAAACCCAAGTAGTCCCTTCACTGAAGTGTGGGCAGCTTTTGCACCTAGGATTTTTTTTCTTGATTCAAATGGCGACAAAAGATATTTAGGATCATAGGCAAGCACATCTGACGACAAGCAATCCTCCATCATCCTGTTGACATCTTCCCATTCCTTCAGAAACCCATAAGCTCCTAATATCAAAACTTCAAAATAAATGAAGCAAAAATTGAAGGAATTAAAGGGAGAAAGAGGTAAATCTACAATCCCAGTTGGATGTTTTAATACTCATCACACAGTAATTGATAGAATCAAGTAGACAAAAACAATAAGAAAGATATCAAAGATTTGAACACTATCAACCAACTAGATCTAATTGACATTAGTAGAATATTTTACTATATCCAAAAAACACATAATACATATTGTTTTCAAATGCACATGGAATATTCATTAATATAGACTATGTTCTGCGCTATAAAACAAGCCTCAATAAATTTCAGAGGGACAAAATGACACAAAGTATATTGTTTGTCTATGGAAAAGTTGAATCTAATCAACAACAATCTGGACAAACTCTAAATATTTAGAAATTAAGCAACGGTAACCATGGGCCAATGAAGCAATCACAAGGAAAATTAGAAAATATTTCTAACTAAGCGATGATAATTTCACAACATATTAAAAGCTATGGGATGTAGGTAAAGCAGTGCCTATAGGGAAATTTGTAGTTTTAAATATCTTTTTATTAGAAAAAGAAGAAAGGCATAAAATCAATGATCTAAGCTTACTTCCACCTTAATAAACTAGAAAAAGAAAAGCAAATTAAATCCAAAATAAGTAGAAGAAAATAAATAATAAAAATAAGAACAGAAACCAATTAAACCTTTAAAATGGACAAACAACAAATAAAATCAACAGAATCAAATATTGATTATTTGAAAGGATTAATAAAACTGATGAAATCCACCTATACTGATTGTGAAGGTTAGGAAATGTGAAATTTTATGCCTTTCCCGTCAAGAGGTGGAATATATCTTCCATCCTTTAATCTGGGCTGGCCTTAGTGACTTTGTTTGTAATCAACAGAATTTGGTAGAAGTGGCACTACTTTACTTCCAAGATGTGTCAGAGGGCCAAGCAGCTTCCACCTGTTTCTCTTGGGATGATCGCTCTGGAGGAAGACAGCTGCCGTGCTGGAGAGACTATTGGAGACACTCCATGCGAGCCCAGCTCCCAGCCGACAGCCGGCACCAGCTGCCAGCCTGTGAGGCAGCCATCGTGGACAGCCAGCCTGATCGTCTCACAGGACTGAAGCCCCAGCTGACAACTGAATTCAACCAAGTTAAAGACCCCAAGAAAGAACTGCTCAGTTGAGATCTTCTCAAAGTTCTGACCCACAAAATCACAAGTAAATTAAATTGGTGGTTTTAAGCTGCTAATATTAGGGATAATTTGTTATGTAGAAATAGTAACCCAAACATTGATCGAGAACAAAAAAGAGAAAATATCAATTTTCAATATCAGCATTGAAGGAGAGGACCCACTACAGATATTACATGCCTTAAAAAGGAAAATAAAGCAACATTAAGAACAACTTCATGGGGCCGGCCTGGTGGCGCAACCGTTAAGTGCACACGGTCTACTTGGGTGGCCTGAGGTTCGCCAGTTCGGATCCCAGGTGTGGACACAGCACCACTCAGCAAGCCATGCTGTAGCAGGCGTCCCCCATATAAAGTAGAGGAAGATGGGCATGGTTGTTAGCTCAGGACCAGTCTTCCTCAGCAAAAAGAGGAGGAATGGGAGCAGTTAGCTCAGGGCTAATCTTCCAAAAAAAAAAAATGAAAAACTTCTTGCCAATATAGTAGACAATTTAGAGTAGGCAGGCAAATTTCTTGAGAGACATAAATTACAAAAACTGATACGAGACATGGAAAATCTAAAGCCATGCACCTGTATAATAATAAAAAGAAATTAAATTCATATTCAAAAATCTTCCCACAAGGGAAATTCCAGTCCCAGAGAGTTCAACAACAAATTCAATCAAATATTTAGGGAAGAAATAATACTAATATTACATTAACTCAGAAAGCATAGAGGGGCCCGCCCGGTGGTGCAGTGGTTAAGTTCTCACATTCCGCTTCGGCAGTCGGGGGTTTGCCAGTTTGGATCTTGGGTGTGGATCTACACACCGCTTGGCACGCCATGCTGTGGCAGACATCTCACATATAAAGTAGAGGAAGATGGGCATGGATGTTAGCTCAGGACCAGTCTTCCTCAGCAAAAAGAAAAGAAAAGAAAAAAGAGGAGAATTGGTGGTAGATGTTCACGAAGGGCTAATCTTCCTCAAGAAAAAAAAAAACACATAAAAGAAGGAAAATATAGAGGCTAATTAGGAACATTTTCCAACTCATTTTGTGAGACCCACAGAATCTTGATATCAAAGACAAAGGCATTATAAGAAAACAAAACTTCAGACCAGCAACATAAGTGCAATTATTAACAAAATGTTAGGAAATTATGTCTAGAAATCTATAAAACGGTAACACAACCTAAGTGAGTTTATTTCAGGAACACAAAGTTGGTTCAACATTCAAATGTAAATTAAGTTCAATACATAAAAACCAATTGAACTTCTATATAGTAGCCACAAACAAATGAAAAATAAAATTTAAAACTACCATTCACAATAGTAACAAAAATATTAACTATCTAGGAATAAGTCTACTGAGAAATGTGTAAGATGCCTACACTGAAAACTACAAAACATTTTCAAGAGAAACTTAAAAAGACTTAAATAAATGGAGAAATATGCCCTACCCACGATTGTAAGAGTCAATATTGTTAAGATAGCCGTTCTTTCCAAATTAATCTATAGATTCCATGGAAAACCAATCAAAATATCACAGGCTTTTTAAAAGAAACTTGAGGAGCTGCTTCTAAGATTTTTATGGAAATATGAAGGATCTAGAATAGTTATAACAATCTTTAAAAAGTTGAGGAAATTTGGAAGATTTCTACTATTTGATTTCGAGAGTAACAGTAGAAATACAGCAGTCAAGTTGTGTAGCACTAGATAGGGATAGACAAAGATCCATGCAACAAGACACAGAGTCCAAAAATAGTTCCACACACACAGAGTCAATTAGCTTTTGACCAAAGCCCAAAGCTGACTCTATGGGGAAAAATATTCTTTTTAGAAAATAGTCCAGGAACAACAATATCTTTATGGAATAAAGCAAACCTGAACCTCTGTTTCACATTTTATACAAAAATAATTTGGGATGGATCATAGACCTAAATGTAAAAGCTAGAACCATTAAACTTCAAGAAGAAAATTAGAATTTCACCTTCATATTCTCCTATACTTTGAGGGAGGCAAAGATTACTGTGGACACAAAAAGCACGAGGTGTATAAGAAAAAAATGATCCTGCCTAAATATTAAAAAATCGTTGTACTTCATAAACATTAAAAATTTCTGGGCCGGCCTTGTGGCCGAGTGGTTAAGTTCGTGCATTCTGCTTCGGCGGCCCGGGGTTTTGCAGGTTCAGATCCTGGGTGCAGACATGGCACCGCTTTTCCGGCCATGCTGAGGCAGCATCCCACATGGCACAACCAGAGGCACTCACAACTAGGATATACTACTGTATACCAGGGGGGCTTTGGGGAGAAGAAAAAAAAGAAGATTGGTAACAGTTGTTAGCTCAGGTGCCAATCTTTAAAAGAAAAAAGTTCTGCTCATCAAAAATCACAATTAAGAAAATGGACAGGCAATCCACAGACTGGAAAAAATATTTGCAATATATATATCTGACAAAGGACTCATATCCAAATATGCAAAGAATTTCTACAAATCAACAATAAAAGGTAAGATAATTTTTTGAACAGACTCTTCACAGGAGACGTATAAATGGCCAATAAGCACATGAAAAAATGCTCAACATTGTGAGTCATCAGGAAAATATAAATTAATGAGGTACCACTTTGCACCTACTAGAATGGCTAAAAATAAAAAAAAATTTGTTAACACCAACTCATGGGAGGAAGATACGGAACAACTAGAACTCTCATGTGTTGCCAATGAGAGAGGCTGAAATATCACAACCACTTTGAATAACTGGCTGTCCTTATAAATTTAAATATGCATCTACCTATGACCCAGAAATTGTACTCTAGATATTTATCCCCAAGAAATAATAAACAAAAAATATCCACAAATGGCTTCTACAAGAATGTTCAGAGGAGCCTCACTCATAAGAACCAGAAACTGTAAGTAACTCTAATGTGCACTGACAAGAGAATGGGTAAACACGTCATCTCCATACAGTGGACTACTACTTAGCAATAAAAAGGAAGGTGCTACTGATACACGCAATAACACAGACAGATCACAAAAAACATTTCGTTGAGTGAAAGAAGTGAGACGTAAAAGAGTGTGTACTTCATTATCCTGTATGATTCTGTTACTACACAAAACTGGGCTTCTCTTGCTCGATGCACGTAAGTAAAAAAGTCATTTAATTACGGCATCAGCTCTTGGGGGAGAAGTCAGCTTTATTCTGTGAGATTGATCTGCAGGGAGGCAGGGTGTGTGTGCCCTCAGATCTGTCTCCTGGATTCAGGATTTGGGGCGAAATTGAAGAGGTTAGGGAGAACAGGCTGACACATGGAAACACTGGCAAGCCAGGTTTTGTTTTGTGGGCTTCAACATTTATGGTAAGGTTTTAAACATTTGTGACAGGGTTCTAAACTTTTATGATGGGGTTCTAAACATTTTTGATGAGGTGGGGAAGGAATTTTAACACCGGAGCTTCCTGAATGAGGGACCTCTCACTCCTGATAAGGGTCCCACTTTCAAGTTCCGGTAGTGTTCCTGTCCTTGGGTTCCTTGAGAAGGAGGGTCTTTGATTCCATGGTCACTTCAGGTTACGATTTCTTCTTTTGTGCATCTTCTGGCTACATGACTTTGGAGTCTTTCTGATAGACAATTCTTAATCACTTAATCACTTTTGTTGATAAGAGACGGGGTATGTTCAAACTCCTCTAAATGGGCCAGTAGTTACAATTCCACTTATGAAGCCCAAGAACAGGCATAACTAATCTATGGTGATGAAAATCAGACACTTCTGACCTCTGGGTAGATGGGGAGAAAGCGATTGACTGGAAAGGGGCACATGGAAACTCTCTGGGGTGATGAAAATATATCTTGTTCAGTACATACACAGGTGTGTGTATACACTTGTCAAAACTCATCAAACTGAACACTTCAGACCTGTGTGTTTTATTATACGTAAATGATACTTCAGCTAAAGATATGCATGTGTGTGTAAACACGCACGCACAGTACACACACACACACAAACACACAAGTATGCTTTTGTGAAAGAGAAAACCACAGGCCCCAAATGGTGCTAGTTGTACTAAAGTGCATAACACCAAACCTAGATTTGATACCCAATCTAATTCTAGTTTCAACTTTCTCCAGAAATATAATCTTAATCAACCAATCTGGGATTTTCTGGTCAGTACTGATGAGCTTTCTCCTTTCCCCACCTCCCCACCACCGTCCCCACCCCAGGGGAAGAAGAGGCAATCTGGGAGATAAAATCCTTGCTATTCCCTTCCCCCTAAAGGGAAGAAGTCCTTGCCCAAAATAATCCTTTCTTTTCTTTTGCTAATAACTTCCTTGCCCCCACCTCCTTCCCATAAAAACCTTCCATTTTGTATAACTCCTCTGAGTATCTCTCTTCTTGCTAGATGAGAAGCTGTCTGATTCATGAATCATTGAATAAAGCCAATTAGATCTTCAAATTAATTCAGTTGAATTTTGTTTTCTTAACACTTCGTATCCCACAGAGAGACTCCCCAACCCAGTCTCAACCCTTGGTGGGGGAGGAGGATTCAGTCTAAGACTCCAACTAAATGAAAACAAGAGAATTCACTAACCCCCTCTCGCCCCCCACCCCCACCCCCTTCCTACCCTTCTCCCCACCACCATCACCCCCAGGGCAAGGTCATGGGTAGCTTGGGTGAGTGATTGGGCAAGTCTGGGGATGAGATCTGACAGGGCAGGGCTGGGAGAGCTGTCACTTCACCAAGTCTGTTTAGGCTCCTCTCACTGTGCTGGGGTGGGTGCCCTGCATTTTGATCTGAGCTCACACATTGATGTTTTCCTCTTCTCTGTGAACTCCCTGAGTAATTCTGCAGCTAAATAAAAGCCTTCCTCCCTTTCTCCCATCGCCTCACCACAGTAGTTTTCTAGTTATTTTCTTGATAAAATTCATTCCGTTTCACTTTATCTTGACGGACAGAGCATCTTTTTATTGTCTTCAGCGTCTATTCTTCCCTGCTTCTCATTTCACTTTCAGAAATGTTTTTAAGACTACTCTATGCCTGTGCTCCTCAAATTTTAATGTGTGTGAGTCACCTATGGCTCTTATTAAAATTCAAGTTCTGATTCAGCAGATCTGGGGTGGGACCCGAGATTCTGCCTTTTTTAGGATGGTGCCAATGTGTTGATCTGAGGATCCCACTTTAAGTAGAAGGCTCTCTGTAACTTGCTGGCTTTGCAATGCTGGCTCTGCTGTTGGCAGCTGCTTTCTCTTATTTGCAGGGTAGGGTAAGTAAATGCAGAGTGTGGCATCATAGACGAGGAAGAAAAAAAGCAGTTCTGATTCTCTTTCACTTTTTCTCCATCTCAAACCCTGCCCTTCTTGCTACATGTAACAAGTGGCTCTGTTTTCCTAAGAGCTATACACATCCACCCCCAGCAACGGCTGTCTTCTTCTAAAGATGTATTAGAGAAGGAGGGAAGGCAGGATTACTCATTATAGTCATGATCTGCTCCATCCCACATTGCAGATGGAAAAACTGAGGCAGGAAGAGGCAAATCCTCTGAACTATAAACTAACACAACACAACGAGCTACTGTTTACAACCAAGACTGTATGAGATTAGAACTAGGTATGTTGGCCAGGATTTTCTTAGTGGCTAGGCGTTGAAATTAGAACAGCTTCTTTCATACAGTTCTTGGATTAAATCTTAGGTAAATCTAACATTCTAGGGGGGCTCTGGATAGCATGACAACCCACTTCTTTCCACCTCACATCTCCCAGTCTCTGGCCAATGTTTATTGTTTTCATTCCATGAACATTTACTGAGCACCCACTAGTCCAGGCTTCATATAGTTTTTGAGGATACCAAGAAGAATAAGTTCATTTCTTATCCTGAAGGGGAGAAACACACAAATAAAGAAATGCTGAGATAAAGGAAGAGAATAGTTATCAAGCAGCTACCACATGCCAGAGATTATGCAGCCTTTTTCAAGTGGCCTTAATAGAGGTGGGCACAGAGCACTTAATTCTGCCAGGGGGATGGAGATACTTTAGTTTCATTTGAGCTCAGCTTTGAGAAAAAACTGGGAGTTCAGAGGCTGGGAAGGCACAGAAGGGCATCCTGGTCAGTGGGAGGACAGCATAAGCAGCGATGCAAGACCAAATGGTGTGCTCAGACCTCTGGGTGGTCCTGGGTGACAGGAGTATGAATGTGTGGGGGATAGGAGCATCCCTGTTATTTGCAGGCTTTACAGTTTAGGCACTGTCTTCACACGTATTGTGTTACTTGATCGGTGCAGCCTGTGCCTCCCTCCCCTGCCAGATTGCTAATTACCTGTCAGCTGGAATGAGGGAGGCTTAGGACACACCTAGGAAGGGCTAAAAAGAATGTTAATCAAAGCCTTTCTGAGAAAGTGATTAAAATTTCCAATGTGTTCTACAAGGCTTCTGCTTCTCTGGAATTTTCAATGCAATTATTATCTCATTCTTTGGGAGCAAACAGATCTCCAGAGAGGCTTCCTAAGCAGCTCTGACATTTCAGAATCAGAGCCTGCTCTCCTGGCCTGACAGCTCCCTCTGCATCTTCAGTAGCGCCCTGGCTGTCCCTGGCGATGCCCTTTGTTTTGGACCCGAGGCTCCCACGCTCCTCCACTGGAGCCCTCAAACACATCTGTGGTATCACACACCCACACTCTGAGGTGCTTGGGCCTCTGGATGCCTGAGGAAAGCAGAATTCTCAAGAGCAGCTGCTTAAATACAATGATTCCCAATCATCCATGTGCATTTCGTGCTGCCAAGGGGCTTGTTAAAAGTACAGGTGGTCTGTTTCTGGACCTGGATATTCAGACTCAGAGATTCTGAAGCCAATCCTGAAAACCTACTCTTTTTTGTGTGTGTGTGAGGAAGACTGAGCTAACATCTGTGCCAATTTTCCTCTATTTTGTATGTGGGATGCCGCCACAGCATGGTTTATAAGTGGTGTGTAGGTCCATGCCCGGGATCCAAACCTGTGAACCCCAGGCCACTGAAGTGGAGTGCATGAACTTAACTACTATGCCGCTGGGCTGGCCCTGTGAAAACCTACTTTTTGAAAACAAAGCTTCCAGATGACTAGGATATAAACCAAGGTTTGAGAATACCAGCATTAGGATCTGGAAATCGCGAAATGAAAGCGTCTGGACCCCCTCTACTCACTTTACAAGTTGCCTTCATGCAGACCTGAGCTCGGTCTCTGATGTGAGACAAAAGATAAGGTTAATGTGAGACAGATTAAACCTCATCAAGTTCCCCAGCCCGCACCATGCCTCAAAACAGGGGGGAGAGAATGATCTTTGCTATTTTTCTTCCAATCCCATTTGCTGTGACGTGTCCTTCTTGCCTCATCCTTTCTGTGACATACTACTAAGTGACCCAGGAGATACTGAGGGCCTCTGACCCTCCCCACTCTTGCCAATTCTGGGGACAGTGCAGCCACAGAAGGATGGTCTGAGCCTTCCCACAGGACACAAAACCCCCGGCACTGTGCTCTGTTCACCTACAGCAATCTGTGCCCCTGCTTTGCCTGCTCGCACAAAGGAATGTTTGAAAACCATTTCCAGCCTGGCTAATGATGCAGGGCTTCAAAAAGTGCCACCAAGATGAAAAACGGCTCACGAGTGGGGAGTCCTCATTATTTTACCACCACAGCTGGCAAGAAGCACCTGCCAAGCAAGATCAAACTTCTCGGGAACGTTTCGAAAAACTGATGGAAACAAGGGCCTCTGTCACACTTCTGTCACACCTCACCCCGGCGTGTGGGGAAAGCTCTCTTGGAATGGATGTTAGTCGTTTTCAGAGACTCACAAAATTGATGTCTCCAGCAGCATTGCCACTTTCAGTCTTAAAGCAGCATTCTCTGGTTTCTAATGCAGAAGGAGAAGGGTTAGAGAAACCTTCCAGGTTTTTTCTAAATTACTGGAGCAATTTGAAGATGCTGTCTAATAAGATGCCTCCCAAACCTTCCCTGCCCTTCCCTCCGTGAGCCTGAGCTGAGCACTGCCTAATTACCTACATAATTTCCCTGGCTTCCGTGCTGGCGGTCCAGGTGCCCTCTCTGTCCACTGGAAGCTGAGCCACCTGTCAAACATCTCTCTCTGGCCTCCTCTGACTTCCCTCTCACCTACACAACTCCATTAGTTTGCAACTCCATTAGTTTGCAACTCCATTGCAACTCAATAGCAGACTGACAGTTCTGCTATGATATTTGTTTTACCTCTCAAAGATTTTTCAGCCAAGTAGAAGGGAGGGGATTCCCCTGCCCAGAGCCAGCTCTGGCCTTCCGTGGTTCCCCTCTCCAATCTGTTAGGAAAAGGAGCCTGGATGCACTTAGAAAGGGAGGAGATCATGTTTTCTTAGCTGTTGGGTAATGAAGGTCAGGTCCTCCTTGCCAGCCACAAAGCAGAGAAGTCTTCGTTTATTTCTCTAAGTGGCACTGGTTTGTCACTGTGAGCAGCAGACAAATCTAGAAAAGGGAATTCATACTATGGATCAGACCAAAAGCAGGGGGGAAAAAATGTGTCCTTTGGAAACAAAATAAACCAAGTTGAATAAAATGACCATCTTTAAGCCTTTGGTCGTACTTTCCCTCCACCACCGTCATCCCCAATTTGAATTTTCTGGGATTTAGTAAGGTCTCATGAGAGAAATGAGATATAGCATACAGAGATGAGAGCAGTGATGGGGATTGGAGTGGAAAGGGGTGCACTCATCTATAGATCACCCAAATAAACCACTTAGAGAGTCCATGCCCAGATTAATGCATCCAATGAATCAGTGAGAGGCAGAATGTAATTGCAATACAGTCAGAGCCAGAAACCTGGGAGTATTCTTGACGCTTCCCTCTCTCTCACCTTCCACATCCAACCCATCATCAATCTTACAGAATTTGACTCCTAAATATCTGTCAAACCCACCCACTTCTCGCGGTTCCCACAGCTACTGCTCTTTCAGCACCGTCACCGCTTGCCTGAATGACTATAACAGCCTCCTAATTGTGCTACCTGCCCCTTCAGTCTACTCTTCACACAGCATCCAGAGAGACCTTTCATAAGTGCAAATCTCATGCCACCCTCCTGATAAAACCCTTCAAGAAGGTATTTTTCTTATCTCTTTCTCAGCGCCTGCTCTTATCTCCAAAGCCCAAGATCCTTCATAATCGGGCCCCTACTTTTTTCTTCAGCCTCAACCCTTGTGGCTTCTTGCCTCAAACACTAGGCTCCGGCAAACTAAACTTCTCTTTTGCAAAATAGACCATATGCTTTTTCACTTTGGGGTCATGATGCATGCTGCTTTTTCTGCTTGGAACAATCTTTCTGGCACTTCTAAGCCCCCTTAATTAGCTATTAAGTCCTATCTGAACTTTAGGTCTCAACCAAAATGTCAGTTCCTCTAGGAAGCCTTTACTAACCCTCAAGGCAGCTGGGCAGTCTCTCCTCTGTGCTCCCATAGCACCTTATAGATCCACACTTCTATTCTGTAAGCTCCAAGAGAGCAGGGGCCATGGCTATCAGGGTCACCATTGTATCCTTGGCTCTGGAGAGGAAAACAAAATAGATTCAATAAAGATTTTTAAGATAAATAAATGTCTGTGTCTTGACTTTTTCCTACTTAATGCTGGAGATACTAAACCATAGTTTACTTCTGCCTCACAATGATAAAATTTTTCCTCTTACTTCATGGGATTCAGGATAAACTAATATCTTTCTCTCTCTTTTCCTCAAAGCCTGCCTGCAAGGGGATCTCCTTCATTGCATTTTGGAAATTTTTGTTAGTGCCTCTCTATGCCAGTTTACCCCTTGAGCTATACCCAGCCCAATTCAGTCTCCTGGAATCAATGTATAATATCTCAAAACCATAGCATTCTTGTCCGCACCACTTATTCAGCAATCAATCAAGTGCTGCCTTCTGATAGCTCTTCTACTCCTGTCTTAAATTGTTCTTATTATTACTCAACATTTCACAGCTTTATAGCAAGTCTCCGAACAAAACTGTTAGTCCCTTTAGGACTTAATCATTTTTGGGTCCCCTCACAGCTTCCCCACAAGAAATCAAGCACACCTAAGAAGGGAAAAAATATTATTAAATGTTGAATGAAGAAATGAGTGTTAGGTACTCAATACAGATTAGATATGTTTATTTTTTGGTCATTGTTGAAAGAGTCTAGAGCAGTTGGCCTGAATTTAAGAATGACCAAGACAAATAAGCAAAACTTTAAAAAAATTATACGCGGTGGTGCAGCGGTTAAGTTCGCACGTTCCACTTCTCGGCAGCACAGGGTTCACCAGTTTGGATCCCAGCTGCGGACATGGCACTGCTTGTCAAGCCATATAAAGTAGAGGAAGATGGGCACAGATGTTAGCTCAGGGCCAGTCTTCCTCAGCAAAAAGAGGAGGACTGACAGTAGTTACCTCAGGGCTAATCTTCCTCAGAAAAAAATGGGGGGGGGACCAGCCGGTGGTGCAGTGGTTAAGTGCACATGTTCCACTTCTCAGAGGCCCGGGGTTCACCAGTTTGGATCCCAGGTGCGGACATGGCACCACTTGGCAAAAGCCATGCTGTGGTAGACCTCCCACGTATAAAGTAGAGGAAGATGAGCATGGATATTAGCGCACGGCCAGTCTTCCTCAGCAAAAAGAGGAGAATTGGCAGTAGTTAGCTCAGAGCTAATCTTCCTCAAAAAAGAAAAAAAAATATAAAATAGCCTGGCTTGAAGGTAGGAGGTGTAGGGGAGGAAGACATTTCCTCTACCCTCTTTGGGTTCGTCTGGCCGGAGAACGAATTAAATTCACATGAGACAGAATAGCAGGAGAAAATTAAACAAAGCTTTATAACATATATACATGGGAGAGGCTCAGGCAAGCTGAGCAACTCAACAAAATGGCTGAAGCCACCACCTTAAATATCATATCCAGCTAAAGACAAAGGAGGATGTTGGGGGTGGGGGGAGTCAGTTACAGGAGGTTACCAGAAACAGGAATAAGATTATTATGCAGATTTAAGTCCTTGCCTTTGGCATTGATTAAGAGTTTCTAGAGATAAAGTCATCCCTGCTGCCAGTTCTTCCTGGTACAGAGAGGGAGGCACCTTTACAGATGGAGATTTCCCTTACAATGTAAATGTCTCCTAACAAAGGGCAAGCAAGTTCCACCCCTCAGAGCCTCCTTTCCTGTCTGCATTTTATTAAAAGCAATCAGCCCCAAATAATCCTCATGCCAAAGAGATATATCTTGGGGTGGTCAATTCCAGGCCCCCACAGAGGCAAGAATTATCTAGAATAAATTAAGCCTGCCAGTAGAATAAAGGCACACACATATAATTCTGCTGTTTCAGTTAGCACACATGAAAGGAAGAGCATCTCTGTAACTTGGAGGGGATGGTTCTTATCAGGAGACTTCCCCCAAAGGTCCCCAAACCTCCAATGACTCTATGAGGGCTGCTGAGTGAAGCAGATAAGATTCTGAGGCTTTTGTCTTAATTTTGCCCTTGCCCTCTATCAAGCAATGGAAGGAACACTTGCCTGGAAGTCAAGAGGTCTCAGTTTTACTTTCAAGACCTGCTATAACTTATATTGCTTTGTTGGCCAAAACATTTATTATCTCTGACCCTCAGTCTTGTATATTTACAAGGATTCTAATGCTTAGTCTGTCTACTCCATATGGATGTTGTGATGTCAACTGGAGTTGGATATGATGACACTTCAGAAGAGTTCAAAGAAAAACACAAATGTGAAATATTAACATCTTTATCTCAGCCCCACTGGTTAACTTTCTTAGGCTTTGGCTTCTCACTCCACCCACAACCATCAATCTGATAGAACAGTGATGGGGTTAAGTATTTGGTAAAGCTTTGATGTGATTTACCATTTTAAATAATTTCTTACCAAGGAGACAGTGTAAAGGAAAATGGAATCCTTCTTAGTCAATGGTATTTTCTCTAGATCTTTTCCATAGATAATCAAGTGTTAACTATGTTAATTTATGTTTATTTCAAAAAGAATTTCTTGAGAACACATCAGTGCCAATATTGTACAAGGTATTGAGATAAGATGAATAAACCCTAATAAGACTCATGATGTGTGGTAGGAAAGGTCCATAAATGTGTCCTGATTCCTCCAAATGTCAATCACAGTCAAAACAGCATGACAGTTGCAAGGAAGAGAGAACAGAGCATGACTTTAGAGTCAAGCCTGATTTTTATAGTTTCAGAATATAAGAGCCATTGAGATATGCACTTGCTATGTCAGGGGTATAAAGGAGACCAGAGGAGCTAAGGCTGACTCCCCAAGCCGCTCTCAGACATCTGTGTCAACTTCCCAAGCCACTCTCATACATCTGGGACATTTTAGTATTGATAACACCATCCCCTTCTCAGTGAAAGTGACGTGGAGAGCAATATCTCATCACTCCCTGCAACCCACCACCACACCCCATGGACAACAGGCACTTCAGGGAGAAGGGCTCCAATGTATGGGCTTAGGTTCAGCACCAAGGACAGAGGCACAGTGCAAGGATTTCTCCAGCTTCAGAGGTTGACCATGATCCGGGGACTGAACCTAAGACTGTTGTACTAGTTAGTTTAACCTAAAATTTATTGTGTTGATGTTCTTTCTTCACTAAGATGAATAGTCATATAACTGAAGCACTGGATAACTTTGATATTGCATGGTCTTACTGACCAGGACCCTGATGTAGGAAGTACGTGCTTAGTGGCCATTGCTAGCTTTAGGACTGACATTCTTGCTTATCTACAGTTTAGCTGCCTCACCCTAAGACTACTGTTTAAAACCCATCTGCTTGCCTCAAAAATTGCCTTTTCATGCCATGGTTTATTATTTTCTGTTCTACTTTACAAATCACATTTTCAGGGGCTAATCCAGATGAATCCTATCAGCACAGTAGAGCTTAATTTATCCCTGAGACCAGAGGAGAGATTAGATGTCTGGATTATAACTGGACTGACTAGGTAAGGATTAATCAGTAAGGCCAACAGAGCAAGATGAGAGAAGATACAGACTCGGTGAGCACTCTTACATGAGAAGTTTTGTAATAGATCAAGAGCTTCTTGAGGACAGGAACTAAATCTTTTTGCTGCTCTGTTTCAAGTACCTGACACTTGGTAGTCATTTATTAAATGACAATCAAATAAATGAATAGTTGTAATATATATCTCAGAATCCCATATAATTTTGGTGTCATTTGAGTAAGATGTGGCCCTACTTTCAAGGAACTCACAGTCTAATAAGGTAAATAGAGTCATCTGTATGCAAGTATAAAACAAGATGTAAAATACAGAGCTATGCATAGGCTTTACGGAAGAGTACAGTACCCCATCTAGAATGGGGGTACAAGGCAAGGGAGAACTGAATAAATGGGAAAAGCAGTGACTTTGAAATCAGGTAAAATTTCCACCTATATGACTTGGAAAAAGTTAATTAACTTCTGGTCTCCACTTCATTATATATAACATGGTGGTTCACAGAAGGCAAACCATTCCTGATTCACTGTATTCCCAGAGGAATCAGAGAACTTTATTCCCTTCGAACCAATTTAACTGGCAGGTTGTCTCTGGCTCTCACCTTATTCCTGCCTTGGTCACTGGGATTTGACCAGACAGAGAAAAGTCTCTGGCATGGCTTCCTCATCCTGTCCCAGAGCTGCTATTCTGATCTCAGGGGCCTCATTCCTTGACCCTGCTCCCTGATGAGATCTACAAGTCAGGAGAAGTACATTCTGGTTCTGGCTTTGCCAGTGCTTTCTGTGTGTTCCTGGACAAAGCAGTCTCCATTCTATCTTTCCTGTCTATCTCCCAATACACTCCAGGTGCTCTGCAAACTGCACAAACCAGGCCAGCTATCTTTTTTTTTTTTTTTGAGGAAGATTAGCCCTGAGCTAACATCTACTGCCAATCCTCCTCTTTTTGCTGAAGAAGACTGGCCCTCAGCTAATATCCGTGCCCATCTTCCTCAATTTTATATGTGAGACGCCTACCACAGCATGGCATGCCAAGCAGTGCCATGTCCGCACCCGGGATCTGAACCAGCGAACCCCAGGCCGCCAGAGGGGAACGTGCAAACCTAACCACTGTGCCGCCAGACCAGCCCACCAGCTATCTTTTGACTACGTCTCATGTTTTCTCACCCTCATGTCCTACTCATGTGGTTCCTCACACCTTGGAAGCATCCCCCATCCCAAATTCCACCCACCTATGGGGATCCCAACCATTCTTCCAAGCTCATTGAATAAAACCTTGAACTTTCCTTGCTCCCCTTTATGGACCTTTACTCTCCACTCCTCTCTGCTCCCCTTTGCAGTGATTCTTAACCCTGACTGCCCTTGAGAGTCACATGAGGAGATTACAAAAACACCAATGCCTGGACCTCACCCCAGACCAATTAAATCCATGCCTCTGCTCGTGGAATCAATAGAGTACTAAAGCTTCCAAGGTGATTCTAAATGTGCAGCCAGGATTGAGGACATTGCTGCCCTACTATGGCTTCATTTCTCCTGTAGTGTTGGATTTCAAATCATACGCTCCGTGGTGGCAGAGACCACCCACTCATTTTCTGACTCTAAAAAAATGCCTTACCCAGAGTGAGTGCTCAATAATTAATTGTTGAATTGAATTGTACTAGGTTGAATTAATTGCCATTGGAATAAAAAACGGTTGGGCTCTGGGCCCAGATCTGCAACTAGCCAGCTATACAGACGTGCGCAAATCACTTTCTCTGACACGTTTTCCAGCACCACCAAGCAACTCTCTAATTCTCAGCAGATGCTGAATGGGGGTCCCACAAATTTAACTGAATCCATACATTATGTCTACCTGGAGATAGCATCATATCTCACAGGTTAAGACCCACAAGACTGCCAATCACAAGTTCAGGTTGTTACTGGCTATAAATCAGAGGTTCCCACACCCTCCTCCTCAAGTCTGATTAATTTGCTACAGAGGCTCACAGAACTCAGAGAAACACTTATTCACATTTACCAGTTTATTATAAGGGGTATTACAAAGGATATAGAAAAATAGCCCAATGAAGAGGTACATAGGGCAAGGTCTGGGAATGTCTCAAGTGCAGGAGCTTCTATCCCTGTGGAACTGGGGTATACCACCCTCCTGGCATGTTTGCCAACCTGCAAGCTCATCAAATCTTCTTGTTCAAGAGTTTTTATAGAGCTTTATTCTGCAGCTCTCACCCTTTCCCCTCCCAGAGGTTGGTGGGTAAGGCTGAAAGTTCCAAACCCTCTAATCACTTGTTCCTTTCAGTGACCAGCCCCATCCCGAGGCTATGTAGGGATCCATCCTAAGTCACCTGATTAGCATAAACTCAGGTGTAATTGAAAGGACTCGTTATAAATAACAAAAGATATTCCCATCACTTAGGAAATTACAATAGTTTTAGAAGCTCTGTGCCAGGAATTGGGACAAGACCAAACATATTTCTTATTACACCACACCTTTCTTCTTTTGTCCTCATGGCAAGGAGAACACTTGGCTCTCTCTCCCCTCACCCACCTCTCTGACCTCCTTTGTTTTTCTTCTTTTTTTCAAGATAATAAACGTTATTGTTGTTTTAAGTCACAAAATCTGGAGTAATTTGTTTTTATACAGCATTAGAGATTAATACATTTTTTATTAAAGTCTGTGATCATAATTGCTATTATATATTATCCTTACTAATTTGTGAGATATGTATCAAGCCTTCTAGACCTCTTTAAATGTGGTGATTTGTTCTTTTTTTTGATTGAGATATAATTGACTTACAACATTATACTAGTTTCAGGTGTACAATGTAATGATTCGATATTTGTATATATTGTGAAATGATCACCACAATAAGTCTAGCTAACTATCTGTCACCAAACATAATTACAGAATTTTTTTTCTTGTGATGAGAACTTTTAAGATCTACTTTCTCGGCAACTTTCAAGTTTCAAATATGCAATTGTTGGTGCAAAATAACCAATAACCATCCTACAGATTGGAGAAATAAGGTGAGTTTACTCGAGCTAGAGTGAGGATTATATAACCCGGGAAGGCCTTAGTAGGTGTTCCAGAGAAGCATGGGTTTCAGTACAGTCTTAGATCTTCTTAGAACAAAGAACACACATTAAATACACCTAGGATACATTTCCATCAAAATTTCAAAGAGATATTCAGTTGCAAATTAGCAGGTCAACATGACCCTGATGTCAGGAAAGGGACTAATCTAGGCATTACCAGTAGGGCATAAGAGGGGAAGTATGCATTCTTAACAGAGTGCATTCTTTACTTCTGTGGTTAAGCAGATGTACAATGTATGTTTGGTAGGCCGTAAGTCAGGCTTGTTAGTTCAAGCCGAATCAGTTTTGAACTCCAATAGTAACCTCATGTACCTCAATATGTGACAATCTCTTGTGACAATACAGTATTATTAACTATAGCCACTACTCTGTACATTACACCCTCATGACTTATTTATTTTATAACTGGAAGTTTGTTCTTTTTGACCCCCTTCACCAATTTCTCCCACCCTGCAAACCCCACTTCTGGCAACCACTAATCTATTCTGTATATCTGTGAGCTAGGTTTTGCTGTTGTTTTTGTTTTAGAGTCCACATATAAGTGAGATTGTATGGTATTTGTCTTTCTCTGTCTTACTTATTTCACTTAGTGTAATGTCCTCAAGGTCCATCCACATTGTCACATATGGCAAGATTTCATCTTTATGGCTGACTAGTATTCTACTGTATACATATACCACATCTTCTTTATCCATTCATCCATCAATCTGCCTTCCTTTCTGCTCACATCTACTCCTTGCTTCTCCTCAAAAGGAGGGAAAGCTACTGTGATTGGTGATGAGAGACTAAAATGTTGATTGGAATACATTTCCCCATGGGCAGAATTGCTGTATGTTTAAAGGCATCACCCCACTCCTCTTTTGCTTGCCTTTCTTCTATGCATCTGGAACGATATGTTGCAGCCAGACCTGGCAGCTTTGGGCAAACCAGATATTCATTCTCTGTCTCTCTTTCTCTTCTTCCTCTGAGGTTCCTTTCTCTAATGTGCTGGCTAGAGGGTGGGAATATCCTAAGGTTGCATTCAGACTGTGAAAGGATATTGGAGGTTCATTTGAGGCAAAAGCCATATTCTCCAGTTCAGAATTATGGGAAAGGTCTACAGTGAATCTAACCATCTTGTGACACTCTGTATCCCATATGGCTACTATTCCTTGACTGTTTCTCTCTCCACACCATCAGGAGGAAAGATGATTGGAGAATTCTCCTGGTCCTGAATCCCTGCCCACAATGCCATCAAAACTCATCCTCACTTGTAATAGGACTCAGTTTTCTCTTTGCAAAGTAAGAGAGTTCTCCTAAATAGCCAGAGCTTCTTCCTGCTCTAGGATTCAATTATAATTGCATAAGAGATAATAAGCCTTGAGATCGAATGGAAGGAGGAGAGAGAGAGACAGTTCTTTCTTCCTCTTCCAAAAAATTCCTTGCCCTTCTCCTATCCCCATGCTGTGTATCACATGCAGCGCAGCCCTCCAACACCTTCTCTGACTGTGGGAGGTGTGAAAAGAGCTTGAACTTCTGCAGAGATATTTTGGTGCTGCCCAGAGGGCACATGAACTTGAGAACAAAGTAGCTGAGACTGATACTCAACCACATCCTGCTTCTGCCCCCAAATTTAAATAGAAACAAGGCAGGGCTTCTTCTCCACAAATTACATCACCCATGGGAGGGTTTTGACAGCAGCAACTATAACCTTTCTTTTATCTTAAAACCAGATCTACTTTCCGAAAAAGAAATGCATAATTGTAGCAACAAGCTAATTTAAGGCTAAAAAACCCTCAAATGTCCTGCAGGGGAGAAAATGCTTAATATGTTTGTTATTGTAGTTCGGTTTTATTTTTTCATCATGCATAAGCTTATTTAGCTGTGTATTTTGTTACTTTATTATGGTCAAGTTTGTACCTTATTGCAAATTGTCTTATGTTCCTCAGAAGATTTTACCAGTTCCACATTGCCAGGAAATGGTTTATTGTTTTTTTCTACATGTACACCATATATATGCATTTTTTCTCTTTGCTTATGTATGATTATGTTGTATTAGTTTCCTAGGGCTTCAGTAGCAACATACCACAAACTGAGTGGCTTAGACCAACAGGAATTTCTTGTCTCTCAGCTCTGGAGGCCAGAAGTCCACAATCAAGGTGTTGACAGGGCCATGCTCCCTCTGAAGGAGATAGAAGGATATGTTCCTGGTGTCTATCCCAGGTTCTGGTAGCCTCAGGCATTCTTTGGCTTGTAGATGCATCACTCCAGTCCTCTGTCTGCAGGTGGTATCCTCCCTGTGTCTTCACATCATCTTCCCTCGGTGCATGTCTGTCTCTGTGTCCAAATTTCCCCTTTTAATAAGAACACCTGTCATGTTGGATTAAGGCTCACCCTCATGACCTCATCTTAACTTGATTACCTCTGTAAAGATCATGTTTCCAAACAAGGTCACATTCTGAGGTACTGGGGGTTAGGACTTGTGGGGGACTGGAATTGGCCACCCCAAGATACGTCTCTTTGGCATAAGGATTATTTTGGGCTGGTTACTTTTAAAAACCGCAGACATGAGAGAAACTCTGAAAAGTAGCCTTTACTTACCCTTTGTTAAGAGACATTTACATTTGTAAAGGAAGTCTCCAGCTGTAAAGGTGTCTCCTTCTCCGTAGCAGGAGGAAGGGGGGATGACCTTATCTCTAGAAATTCTTGTCAATGCAGAAGGCAAGGACTCAAGTCTGCGTAATAATCTTACTCTTGTTTACTGTGCTTTTCTGGTAATCTCCCATAACTGACTCCCCCACCCCCAACATCCTCCTTTGTCTTTAGCTGAGGGTGGTATTTAAGGTGAGAGCTTCTGCCATTTTGGCGAGTTGCTCAGTTTTCCTGAGCCTCTCCCATGTACACATATTATAAAATTTTGTTTAATTTTCTCCTGTTATTCTGTCTCATGTGAATTTAATTCATTGTCTGGCCAGAAGGACCTAGAGCAGATAAAGAAAATGTTTTCCTCCCCTACAGACTCCAGTGTATTTTTGTGGGACCCAATTTAACCCCATAACACAGTCAATTCTCCACTTCTTTTGTACTAGTATAGAAATAACCAAAACACTTTAAGTAGCTGGCTGAATAATGAATTCCAAAGTTCCTTTTTTTCCTATGCATTAGTGTCATTGCTAGTAATCATGCAGTTGCATCTGCTTGGGACCAACCATGGCGTTGGTGAATATTAGAATCCCTCAGTCCTCAGAAACCATCTGTCCCAAACACCTATCTGTGGCTTAAATCTCTCCCATAACATGCAAGACTTATGGTCACCCAGGCTCTACTCACATACCTTCATGACAGGGAAATTGTTGAGGTCTATTCCTTCTATAATCAGTTCTATCTGTGAGAAAGTTCTTCCTTATACTGGACCCAAATCTCCCAAATTCTGACCCAAAGAGTCAGACCCTTAGTCTTGGGTATACAGAACGCCTTCAGAGTTCAAGGGTGTGAGGTGGCCGTGTGTCCCATGTGTTCTCCATCCCAGACTAAGCAGCCTCAGTTTCTTCTACCTTGACAGTGCACAGGACCAGAGGGTTGATCTGTACAGAGCAGAGTAGAACAGTTACATCCTGTTGTATTTCTACAAATGAGGCCTGAGGTTACATTAACTCTCACGGCAGACACCTCTCTAGCTCCAACATCTCTTTTACACAGTTAGGTTCACTTCCTGTTTAAGAGCGTGCATGATCAATTTGTATCATGATCGATTCATGTACTTAACGTTTCCTGATCTCAATAAAGCCTTTTGTTAAATGCTTTCATTATCTTACCTAGTCCTCACAGATTGTCTGGGAGGCACAGTAGTTTTTTGTCCTACTTAACTGATAAGAAAACCAAGAAGATTTTTTGTCACAGGCCCATTGCAGGCAGAGCTCAGGTTCAAGTGTGTCTTTTATGTCTAAGCTGTTGAAAAGGCAATCTCAAGAATGCAGTATTTCAACTCCTTCTTGGCCATATAAGAAAGGGCCTTGGTACCAGAACATATTTTTTTCTTTTCTATTTTTTTTTTTTTTTTTTTTGGTGAGGAAGACTGGCCCTGAGCTAACATCTGTTACCAATCTTCCTCTTTTTTGCTTGAGGAAGATTGTCCATGAGCTAACATCTGTGTCAATCTTTCTCTATTTTTGTGTGTGGGATGCTGCCACAGCTAGCTTGATGAACGGTACATAGGTCTGTGCCTGGGATCCGGGCCTGAGAACCCTGGGCTGCTGAAACAGAATTTGGGAACCCTGGAACATTTTCTTACCAAGAGATAGAGTCCTCACAGCCTGTGCTGGACTTGTCACCTTGTTGCAGACTCAATGTACACTCTTGTTCTGCTGAAGAGTATGTGTCATGTGGCACCTGGCTAACCCCACTGCTATATCTGTCCTCTGTGAGGACAGCTTCTGTTGCAGAACAAGGCAGGTGCATGCAGGCCAATGGCCCTGCGTCGGCTGCAGGGAGGGATCTTCCGCTCGTGGGAGACTGATTCCCGCTACTGAAGCTGATCTCCTTCTGTCTCTTTTCTGTGTGAGTAAAGCATTGTTCCATCCAGTGCTTGATTGCATTGTGTTTTCCTTAGTGACTATGATACCAAGACTCAGTGGGTAGAAGTGCTCAGACTTCTACTCCTGGTAATAAGCAACAGATGCTACTTGTTCAACGCAAGCCAAGTGCACTGTCCATTACATTGTGTTACTGCTCAGAAATGTTATTTATAAGCCCCAGTTTGTTGTTGCAATGAGTTGGATACTGTACAAAGCAAAGATCCAGCCCTTGTGGATCTTTGGCTATGTCCACAGTGCCTAAGTAAGTAAGCAGGCAAACTGTTGGATTTGTGCCATGGTAGATAATTTAAAAAAGAGTGATTTTTATCTTTCAAATTAATCTTGCCCATTGGTCAGATTCAATAAATATTGTTAACGTCTGGAAACTCAAGATGCTAGTTCCACTTTGCAGTGATATGAGCAGTTTTGGGCACCTACTCCTTCTGTGCTTGTGTTCTGTTCATATCCTTAACTCCGTGACTCGGCACTACGTGCAACTTACAAACACTAGAGGTGTGGATACGAGGCATAAATTATTTATGATCATCATTATTTGAGTTCTTTAAATACTATGGCTACTATATTCAATCTTTTCCAAATAAAAACTCACTTAATCTTTATAACAATTCAATGAAGTAGGTGCTGTTATTATCCTTATTGAAACTATGAGGAATTGAGACTTGATGAGGTTAAACAAATGGCCTAAACTGATTAAATTATGGTACATCAGCACACTCTGCACCAGTTAAGAAGAAACAGATATATTTATGTACTGACACAGAAAGATATACAGGATACAGCAAAAGGAAAAAGCAAGTTGAATAATAATAGTGGTAATAATAATAATAAATAATACACAACCATTTGAGAAAAACATTTTTATTTTACAATATTCATTGAAAAAAATATTGGAAGAATATCCAATAGGGTGATAGAAATTTTAAATAGTAAACTTTTTATTTTTCATGTTAAGTATTTCTGTAATTTTTAAATTTTTTTCATTTTTAATGGGTGTCACTTTTGCAGTCAGAAAAAAATGATTTAAATAAGTTGCCCACACAGCTAGTAAGTGATATAGTGAAAGTTAGGGTCAACTGTCTTTAAAACCTGAACTCTTAATTATAATGTTGAATCAATAAATACCATTAAATCACAGCGTTAATGCCCCATTTTTCTGAGTTGAGTCTACTTCCTCTATTAAAGAACAAGAAGCCACGGATTAACTCCTCTCCCCCACGATCAAGTTAGGACAGTCAGGCTCAGGGCCAGGGCAGTGCAGAAGTCTGCTGGAAACGTGGGCAGGTCTCTGAGTTCAGAGGACAGTCATAAATCAGGATTCTAGATCCCCATAGAGACTGTGATCTTGGCATTCTTCCCTCTCTTCCTGGAAAGGGCAACATTGGGAGAGATCCAAGAAAAAAAATGGATGAAAGCAGGTCAGGATCCTTTGGGTCATTTAACATAACAAATCAGCCTCCAGGAAGAGCTCTCCCCAAATAAAGGGAAAATATAAATGCTACTAAAAATTCATAGGTCAAACTTTCCAACTTCATCGTGTCTCCCCCAGGCCCTTTGTGGGAAAAATAAGTAAAACTAGTTCCCCCTTACTGGAGGGGCCCACGCCTCCGCAGATGCCTGCAATGCCCTCTACAGGGAAATGGCTCTTCCAGGATCCTCTTCACAGAAGCCTGAGAATCTTCAGCCTGGCTGAACCTGCTCAGGCCTCACCACTCCAAGTCCATTGGCCCGCAACATCCGCATCACCTGGAACAGGGGTCAGACACAAATCTAGCCTGCCATTTTTGTCAGTCACTGCCCTTTTTTGTCGATAAAGTTTTATTGGAACACAGCCTCACCCATTAGTTTAGTATTGACTAAGGGTTGTTTTTGCACTAGCTGCCACAGCACAGTTGGATAGCTACAACAGAGACCACACAGCCCGTAAAGAGGAAAATATTTGCTATTTGGACCTTCACAGAAAAAGCTTGCTGCCCCTCACTTAGATGCTTATTAGAAATGCATAATCTCAGGCCCCACTCCTGATCCCAAGGGGTTCCTAAGCACATCGACATTTGAAAAGCAGCAGGGGGGCAAATAGGCTTCCAGCAGCATCCTTGGTGTTGAGGAGTTGGAGGTGGAGTCATCATGTGCAGTGACTCAGCACACGTCAAGGAGAAGGAATGTGCTCAGGGTCAGAGGCCCATTGGCTTCTCCGTCTGGCTTGGCTCCCCTCTGCACATGGGCACCTGACCCAGGGGGGAGCCCCTGCAGGGCTGAGGTAAGGACAAGGCCTCACCTGGAGGAGGTGGAAAGGTGGCCTGCTGGGAGGTGTGTCCAAGGGTCCAAGCTTCTTTAAGGAGGACCTACTTTGGCAGCCATGCTGCCAGTGACCCCTCAGGGGTGGCCTTTCCTTGTCCTGGTGAGGGAGCTCCTAGGGACCTCTGAAGAGTAAAACAGAACCTTTTTCTAAGGCAGGTTTCTTCCAGAAACAATCGTATCCAGATTGACAAAAACAGGCTGTGGGGTCAGTTAAGAGGGGTATTCCTCAGACACTCACACTCTGGCCTGGACTCCCACTTCCTGGACAGAACCCCAACTAACTAGACCCTCTGTGCTCCTCATTCCACCCCACCCCACCTCCACTGTTTACCTCCACACCCCTCAGATGACCAACTCAGGCCTGGCCTTGCCCTTCAGTTCAGATGTGCTCCATTGCTCACCTGGGTATGACGTGGCTCTTTCTGACCATGGTGTCACCTCTTGCCCTGGCAATGTACCTTCACTGGGCCTGGGTAATTCCCCTGCTGCCTCAGCAGGCCTTGGAGATCCTCCCACTTGGGCACCAGCTTCTGCAGCATTCCCACCACCCCCAGAAGAACAGAGAGGCCTGGTTGGGTCCTAATTTCAGGTTGTCAACAATGCATGACCTGTATCTCCATTCCCAATTCTGAATCAGGTCTTCAAATCTGTTACCTTGGTCTGTCACCTCTCTTCTGGGGAATTTCCCAGTGCCGGCCCAGCCAGGAGGAATGTAAGAAACAGTGAGGCTCCCTTCCCAGGAACCTGGATGCCCTGTAGCGGCATTGGAGAGACACACGCAGAGCTTCTGGGAGGCTTTTTGTATGAAAATGACTGAACTGTCCTGTTCTTTCAGATATTTGGAGAGTGAATGGCCTTTTAGCTGGTGCCTCCTCGTGATTCCAGGTTGCTGGCAACTGCTGGTCATTTTGTGGGTTGAGAGCAGGGCATTTCCTTTGATTTATCCATTTCTACTCCTCTCTGGCCTCTGACCAATTATCCTAACTCTAGAAAATTACTCTCCTGGTCAGCTTTTATGTGTGCTCAGCTGTGTGCACCCTGCTAATTACTTGCATCAAAACACTCTTGTGCCAGCATTTTGGCCTGCGGCTCCACCATTTCTTTGGCCTTCTGCCTCCTTTTGAGTAATTCTTGAGTTCCATATTCTTTCACTGACTATTCTAGCAGGCCCTCCTTTCCCCTTTATACTCTCTATCCCTTCCTGTTAAGACCCGTAGGTGGGGTCTAAGCCTGGCTCTGGGGATGTCTCAGTTTTGGTGGGGCCTGACCAGATGCTGAGATCCCAATGGGAACAGGAAGTGAAAGTCAGTCGCAGTGAGGACTGCAGGGGAGGTTGAGCAAGGCGAGATGGGGCCTGCCTTTCTTCTTTTAATTCCGAGCAACTCTTGCCCCTAATTTGTAAACAAGGGAAAACAAGCAAACAAAAGAGCACCCTGAGGTAAGGAGCTGGTTCGCACTTGTTCTTTGTTTCATTTGGGGGATGTTAATTACCCTCTCCAAGGATCCTACCTGAAAAATGGGAAGAATGCCATCCACCCTGTAGGACTGCTGTAAATGAGGAGGCATGTAAAACACGCCATAGTACCTGGCCCATGTAAACCCTTAAGGAAGAGATGCTTCTTCTTTCCTGGGGAGTCTGTCTACTTCTCTACAGTGCTTTCCCCAGGACCTAGACTCCTTCAAAGAATAACGTGGGGTTGAATATATTTATTTATCCTGGGATCCTCACCCTCTCACCCCAGCCTGACCCCTGAGTCACTTCAGGAGTGGGAAGCAAGGAAGGTTTGGGGAGCAGCAAGTGGTTGGTAGGTGAATCATACCAAGAGCAATCATTTATTGAGGGCTATTGTTAACCCACACAGCACCCCAACAGTTAAAAAGTTGAGGACGCTGAAGCTCTGCCCCAAATCACACAGCCGAGGCTTGATTTGAATCTGGCCTGACTCCAAAGCCTACTAGCTTCTTTATTACATCTTGATGCATCCTGAGAGGATGGAGAAGTAAGTTAGAGAGGCGGCTTAGAGGAGATGGGAGTAAGCATCTGGAGAAAGGGAATGTGAGTGAGATGGAAGAGTACAGGGAGAGTTTTGGGGAGGAGAGAGTTCAGGGGAGTGGAGAGCTCAAAGCTGTTCCTGCTCCCTGTGTCCAGAGCTGGGGGAGGCAGGGAGGCTGGTGCACACCCTCACACGTGGGTGCACATGCACACACATGCTCCCAGCATGGCTGACAGGGTGCAGCAGTCCAGGGCTCTCAGGTCCCCAAGGCTCCTGGGAACAGAGTGGGTGTACAGAAAGAAATGGGTGACTCCTCTTTAGTACCTCTCAGAAAGAGGAAAAAGAAAGAGATCCGCTGTGCAGTGTGGATGGTGGGAAAAGGCAGGACCAAGATGACACCCCCAAGAGTGTGAAATGGAGGAATCAGATTTTAAGACTTCTCTGTTATCCCTGCCCTCCTTTAATTGATGAATCAGGGAGGAGCTTCTTCTGTATTTCCTGCTTTTCTTCTCATCCCCCTGCTTGAAAACCACCCAGGAGGTCTCCCATCTAAAGCCGGAAGAGGCAAGAACAGCCGTGTAGAGCCAGCTTTCCAGACCCACCCTGGGGCACTGCTCCCCACCTGTCAGCCTCAGTTCGAACTAACCTCCTTTGAGACCTAACTCCACGGCAGCCTCCTCACCGAAGCCTCTCCTAACCCAGGGCAGAGTTAGTCTGGCCCTCAATCACTCAGCCTTATGTACTGTTTGTATTTGTTCTCAGGTCTGTTTCCTCCATTGGACTCTGAGCATCTTTAGGGCAGAGTGTGTATCCCATTTATGTCTGAACTCCCAGCACCCAGCTCGGAGTCAGGCTCGGAGTTGAAGCTCGGCAGGTGAGTGTGGAAATGGCATTTACTGACTACCTACTCAGGACCAGGCACTGAGGACACAGGCATAGAGGCCACACCCTAATTTCAAGTTGCTCTTGGTCCACAGCAGGGCGCCTGGTAGGGAGATTTTGTTACCATCACTATCATCATCACCAATGTCCGCCTAGCTCCCAAGAGTTCCTCCTGGACATTTGTAGAGAACTCCAGCTCCTTCCCCTGGAAACAGCAGCACAGCCACTTCCCACCTTCAAGTGCCAACAACTCTACAATTCCCAGGTCCCAAGCCCACCCTGTTGATTAAGGTGCCCTGAACACATGCCCGCACACCCTCTGAAACTGGTTCCTGGCTTCCCACCCCCACTTCAGCCACGAGCCACTTATTGGGTCGGAGCACAAACCATCCTTTTGCCTGGCCAGTCACTCCCCTTTTCTTTCCCTGCCACCTGAAATGAGCCCATGTCACCGTCTCTGCTGCCCATACCTGCAAACAAAAATTACCTAAGAGCAGACCGTGATTAAGTAGGACAAGGAACTAAGGACAACTGGAAGGAGGACTGCAGGGTACTAACCAAGGAACCCCAGATCGTGGCACAGAAATGTGGAACCTAGGAAGAGCATTAAAACATTGTCACGGGGGCCGGCCCCGTGGCTGAATGGTCAGGTTCGTGCACTCTGTTTCAGCGGCCCAGGATTTCACTGGTTCAGATCCTGGGCGCGGACCTAGCACCACTCATCAAGCCATGCTGAGGTGGCATCCCACATAGCACAACCAGAAGGACCTACAACTAGAATATACCACTATGTACTGGGGGGCTTTGGGGAGACAAAGAAAAAAAATAAAAAGAAGGTTGGCAACAGATGTTAGCTAAGGTGCCAATGTTTAAAAAAAAATTGTCATGGGTTCTGGGCCATGGGGAAGGGCAGGATGACCCAGGGACTGGCTGCAGCTGGTCAGGCCTGGGCTCGCCTTCTGAAAGGGACCAGAAAGGGCAGAGGACGGAAGCATCACTCCCCGACACCAATGTCCTCAGCAGACTAAAACAAATTGTCTAGCACTGCCACCCCACTTGGTGTCCTCCTCTGCTCTTTCTGGATATGACCAGAGGGGGCAAGATGGAGGATGATCAAGTGAGTGAGTATTTCTACCCTTTCCAGCAGTGATGGCAATGGATGAGGGAGAGCTGAGAGAGAGAGAGAGAGAGAGCTTTGGCCCTGAGCCAACCCTACTGACAAGGCTGTGGCAGGGCATTCCTGTCCTGATGTACATCATGGAGCTCCAGGCAGCCTCACAGGAATGAAGAGCTTGGCTATGGCCCTATCCTATGAATCTATCCTTGATTTCAGAACTAACTTACCCTTTTCCTGCAGCATGGTGCCTTCACATAGGAGCATCCCTCAGGGCTACACCAATCACAGACTCTTCCCGTCAGCCCTTTAGCCTGAGCCTAGTTTCCTGATTCTTCCTGTGCCTCTGAGCTTGATCACACCAGTCCTGACCCTGGAAAATCCCAGGACCAATGACCCAGTCCTGCCCCTCCCCAACCCACCATCCATGCATAGCAGCAATGCTCCCAAAAGAGAACAATGAGGCAAAAAAAAGGGAGCAGGAGTAGGGTAGGGAGAGTAGAGTTCACATTTATGAACAGCTTTCCGGCCCCAGTGGAATTTATGAGCCACAGCTGAGCTAACTTCTTGTCTGGTATCTGGGATATATCTGCTTTGGGAGGAAAATGGAGGGAAAGGGGGTCAAACTCTTGCTGGGAGTCAAAACTCTCCATTTAAAAGCCCTCAAACATATTTATAGAAAGATCTGCAGAAGAACTATTTTGAGGCTTTGTCTCCATTTCCTTTCAAAGAGAGGCTGTTTTGGGCACAGAAGTAGAAGCTGCCCAAAAGGCCGGAGACACTCACTCTAGGGGTGACTCAGCAGCTGAATAAAATACTTGGAAAGAACTGCTTGGGGTGTGGAAGGAGACTGAAGCAAAATTAACCATCTCTCTCTACCCCCACCCCTCCCTTCAACCTATGCAAGTTATTCCAAGATCCTGGGAAGATGAAGCATCAGCAGCTCTTGCTCTGCATTTATAGATTAGGCTGGAAAGAGGAGAAGAGAGGTAGGAGGTGTCTAGAGAATGCCTGGAAGCAGAATTGGAAGAACTTCATGCAGTAGAGGCTTGTTAAGGACTCAGGCTCTGAAGTCAGGGAGATGTGGGTTCAAACCCTGGCTGTGCCACCTGTGGATTGTGTGACATAACCTTCTCTTTTGCATCTGTGAAATGGATTGTCTATCTTATAGAATGCCTTGAGGGCTATCTGAGCTAATATAGTTAAGATAGCACATGCCAGCAATAAGCAGTTGTTGCTATTATTATCTGAGATATTAAACCTACTCTAGACCTAATATACCCCATATGGTGTATAGATAAAGAGCATTTAGGAAGAAGGTCCCGGGACCAGAGGACATTGGTAGGTTTGCTGGAAAGACTCAAGGAGCTGGTTTTGAGTTCTTAGCCCCTGGGGGGAGGCAGTGCTCAGACCTGTCACACTGAGAAAAGTGAAAAAAGTGAGGGGGTCTGAGACAGTGTCTGCTCTCTTTCCCCTTCCTCATCAAAACTTGCTTGATGACAGCTGTTTACTTGTAAGTCAAAATTTAAGCTGATGTATTTTGCCCTATGACCACTTGCATGTGAATTCCTTGGTGTTTTGTTTTGGTTTTTGGTGGAAATAAAGGGTTGGTTGATTATTAAAGAAACAAAAGGTAAGGAAACATTAAGTGGGGAATAATAAGCAGGGAAAGTATTTGAAGGCAGGGAGAATTCCCTCACTGAAACATCCTCTGTAGTTAATGGGATGTGTGTGACCTGAGACCAAAGGAAAGTCGACTCAGATTCCCAAAATCAGGGGAGGCACCTCGATGGCCTCATTAAAAGCTGTAAAGAGGGGGAGTAGTAAGATGGGCCTGGGGGAGTAGTAAGATGGGCCTGGGGGAGTAGTAAGATGGGC